>NC_136603.1:2923681-2936774 GCF_910589615.1 Taurulus bubalis | reverse complement strand
AGATACATAGTCATCGCGGTGCAGGAAGAGAAAGAACCTCCACCGGGCGGATTTAAAGTAAATATTTCAATTTCACGATATTGTAGAGAACGCTTCATTTTACGGACTCCCTCTTTCTCATGAGATCGTCTAAGAATAGAGGAAGGAGACGGATCAATAACTGATGATTGAGACGGGGATGAAAAGCAGGACGGCAGGAGGGAGAGGAAGATGGAGAGGAAGAGAGGGAGAGAGGGGCGAGGGGGTAGGGAGATAGGGAGGGAGGAAGAGAGAGAGAGGAAGAGGGAGAGAGGAAGAGGGAGAGAGGAAGAGGGAGAGAGGAAGAGAGAGGGAGGAAGAGAGAGAGGAAGAGAGAGGAAGAGGGAGAGAGATAGGGAGAGAGGAAGAGGGAGAGAGGAAGAGAGAGAGGAAGAGAGAGGAAGAGGGAGAGAGATAGGGAGAGAGGAAGAGGGAGAGAGGAAGAGAGAGAGGAAGAGAGAGGAAGAGGGAGAGAGATAGGGAGAGAGGAAGAGGGAGAGAGGAAGAGGGAGAGAGGAAGAGGGAGAGAGGAAGAGAGAGGGAGGAAGAGAGAGAGGGAGAGGGAGAGAGGAAGAGGGAGAGAGGAAGAGAGAGGGAGGAAGAGAGAGAGGAAGAGGGAGAGAGAGAGGGAGAGAGAGAGGAAGAGGGAGAGAGGAAGAGAGAGGGAGGAAGAGAGAGAGGAAGAGGGAGAGAGGAAGAGAGAGGGAGGAAGAGGGAGAGGGAGAGAGGAAGAGGGAGAGAGATAGGGAGAGGGAGAGAGGAAGAGAGGAAGAGAGAGGGAGGAAGAGAGAGAGGAAGAGGGAGAGAGATAGGGAGAGAGGAAGAGGAAGAGAGGAAGAGGGAGAGAGATAGGGAGAGAGGAAGAGGAAGAGAGGAAGAGGGAGAGAGGAAGAGGGAGAGAGAGAAGAAGAGGGAGAGAGATAGGGAGAGGGAGAGAGATAGGGGGAGAGAGATAGGGAGATAGGAAGAGGGAGAGAGATGGGGGGAGAGAGAGAGGAAGAGAGGAAGAGGGAGAGAGGAAGAGAGGAAGAGGGAGAGAGGAAGAGGGAGAGAGATGGGGGAGAGAGATAGGGAGAGAGGAAGAGGGAGAGAGGAAGAGGGAGAGAGAGAAGAAGAGGGAGAGAGATAGGGAGAGGGAGAGAGATAGGGGGAGAGAGATAGGGAGAGAGGAAGAGGGAGAGAGATGGGGGAGAGAGAGAGGAAGAGAGGAAGAGGGAGAGAGGAAGAGAGGAAGAGGGAGAGAGGAAGAGGGAGAGAGATGGGGGAGAGAGAGAGGAAGAGAGGAAGAGGGAGAGAGGAAGAGGGAGAGAGATAGGGGGAGAGAGATAGGGAGAGAGGAAGAGGGAGAGAGGAAGAGGGAGAGAGGAAGAGGAAGAGAGAGAATAAAGTGTGAAGGTGTGGGAAGTTGTTTGGCTGTATTGCTGATATTTATTTTGGAGTGGATGTACAGTAAGTGTGTGTGTGTGTGTGTGTGTGTGTGTGTGTGTGTGTGTGTGTGTGTGTGTGTGTGTGTGTGTGTGTGTGTGTGTGTGTGTGTGTGTGTGTGTGTGTGTGTGGTCTAAATATGTTTGTTGTGTGGGTGGGAATGTGTGTAGCTGCGTAGGTTGCTTTAGGAGAATAAATGTGTGTGTGTGTGTGTGTGTGTGTGTGTGTGTGTGTGTGTGTGTGTGTGTGTGTGTGTGTGTGTGTGTGTGTGTGTGTGTGTGTGTGTGTGTAAAGTTTGTATATAATCGAGCGCAGCGCTCACAAAGGTGTTTATCCTCCACGTGTTATTCCCTGAAACGCCACCGGGCGGACAAACAAAACGCAGTGGAACCAGTGGAACCAGTGGAACCAGTGGAACCAGTGGAACCGGTATCTGACATGCAGAGGAGGATGTGTTAACTCACATCTCTCTTTACAGTCCTGTAAAGAGATAATTACATAATTAAATGCATTGTACGGAAACGCGTGACATATATTCCTGTATTAATATTAATATTTAAATAAAGATCCATCCTTTGATCAGAGGCTTGATCCTCTGGGCCGAGACATTGTTACGTTGTAGTCGAGCACTGAAGCCAAGACCTCACACACACACACACACACACACACACACACACACACACACACTAGTTGTTGTTTTTCTAGCATCATAATTTACATTCTAGATAGATGCTTGTTTGCTGGAGTTGATATGGATATCATGTCTGCAGCGGGAGACGATTAGCATTTAGCTTAGCTTAGCATTGTGTCTGTTCTACTTTCATTTCGTACACAAACAAACCAGAAACGCTCAAATATTAAATGTGTGGTTTCATGTGGGAGTTAAGTGCTCTGAATATTATTATTGGGGAGAAGATCTCCTCCTGTGCTCGTTAGAAAGAGCTGCTCCTGCGCAGAAAGCTCAACTTATTGATTTCTGACCAGCTCCTGGAAGCTGAAACAAGACTGAGACCATAAAGCGGAACATATTAATTATATTCTCATGTTCTGTGTTCAGTGACTGTAAGAATGTCTTTAATAACATAATTTAACTGCTTATTAACGCGCTGCTTGTGTAGAAAAACTCTCCAGTTTCAGCACCGCAGACATTGGAAAGCAGGTTTGTATTTAGTGCGATAAAGGAAATAAATAAAGGTTCCTGCATGTGTACTTTGAATGTTCCAGTAAAGACCGGCAGCGCCGTCGCCACAGTGTCTACAGTATTTTGTTCCATCTATAAATGTGGCGCTTTGCATTGTGGGTCAGCAGAAAGTAAAGTATCTTTCTGTAAATCTGTAAAATGCAGAAATGTTGGTTTAATAATTATATAAACTGATTATTGATGAATAATTAGCTTTCGAGGCGTCGACAGGAGGAACAGGATATTTAGACGCGTTAGCCGGTGTGTTTTTGATCCTTGTCTCCTGTCTTTATGCTAAGCTAAGCTAAAACACCTGTAGCTCCATAACTGATCCACCAGCAGGAGATTGAAGTCCATCCTCTCATCTCCCCAGAGGGACACATTGCTCTGACCGAAAGCTCATTTATTAGTATTTAAATCCGTGACTCGAATGTGTAATGTTATTAATACTATGAGCTTCATTTCACAGAAGGTTTAGTTAAGACTCCGACTTCCCGAGCTTTCACGACGCATGACATCATCGTCCGCGTCCGGCTCCCTACATGCCGACATGCCCATTAAAGCATGTTTACCAAATACAAAAGGATGAAACATCTTTGTGCTCCATGCTCAGACAGAGCGTCCATTGTGGAGCTCAAGGCCGGCACCCCGCCTCCGACTACAAAGAGGGCTTCCTCTGCCACCGCCATCTGAGGGAAAAGAGCCTTTTGAATATCACTTCTTGCTAGAATTACTGCACGCAGCCTTGAAAGCCTCACGGACACAACAGCAGCTCGCTCCTCTCTGCGCGTGACGGCCTCCAGGAGGATCATGCGCCGTGCAGCTCTGTGTCCGTCCGCGCATCGCCTCTCCTTCTGCTGCAGCTAACGTCCTGATATGTGTGGCTGCAAGGTTGTTGTTGTTGTTGTTGTTGTTGTTGTTGTCGGGGTGACTCACACTTTCTCTCAAAACTGCTGTTTGTTGCCCGGCTCGTGCTTTTGATTACAGCGTAAGCTACGAGAGCGCCCCGCCCGGTCAAACGAAACGAACTGTGGAGAAACAGAAAGACGACGAGTGGAGTCGGCAAAACGCCACAAACCAACCTGCACAACAAAGAACTACGCTGGAGACGAGTTCCTTCTCTCCAAACCAGTTATTGATACGTCTAGTTAAACGTTGTTGTTTTTTGCTTAACCGTTGAATGGAAGCTCGGCTACGGCTAGCGACTAGCGTCACCGTAGCAGAGCATTTAGCGGAGCATTTGGCGGAGCATTTAGCGGAGCATTTAGCGGAGCAGCAGAGCATTTAGTGGAGCATTTAGCGGAGCAGCAGAGCATTTAGTGGAGCATTTAGCGTAGCAGCAGAGCATTTAGCGGAGCAGCAGAGCATTTAGCGGAGCAGCAGAGCATTTAGCGGAGCAGCAGAGCATTTAGCGGAGCATTTAGCGGAGCAGCAGAGCATTTAGCAGAGCAGCGGAGCATTTAGCGGAGCATTTAGCGGAGCAGCGGAGCATTTAGCGGAGCAGCAGAGCATTTAGCGGCGCCAGAGGCCGGTGTTTCCCTCCAGGAGTTGGTGGAGGAGACCAAAAGCAGAGGTAAAAGAGTATTGGACTTGCATTCATCAGGAAAGATGACGTTGCTGTAAAAACATCCAGCAGTTACGGGGTGGATGTTTTTAAATGAGCAACTGTTTGTAACAAGCTACAACTTAGCAAGTGTAGCACACTGAACATTTTCTGCTTCCCCAAAGTGTCAAAAATAATTACATCAGGTGTTGCAGGTTTTTAAAGGCCATAAAAAGCAGCACGATTCATCCAATTTCCTCACATTTCAAGCTGTAATTCAGCACTTTAACCCATAGTTGTTGTTTCCTTTCAGATCAGACGGAACCGAGGGAACCGAGGGAACCGAGGGAACCGAGGGAACCTCTCCCTGAACCTCGTTCCTCTGCATGGGGTGTGATTAACTTCTGTTTCCAGAATGCATGTCAGCAAGTTCTCGTCTGACCTTGATTCATGTCGTTAAAACGGAGTGTTGGGATAGCAAGAGAGAGAGAGAGAGAGAGAGAGAGAGAGAGAGAGAGAGAGAGAGAGAGAGAGAGAGAGAAACAAAAAAGAGGTGAAAGGAATGTTCCGCAGTGTATTTTTCTCCCTGTATAATTATGGAACAATGGAAATGGTTCAAGTGAAGATTCAAACACAAGAAATATGGACCTGTGTGCTTCAAGTTGGAAAATTGCACATTCTGGGTGATCTGTGATCTTATTTTCATCGTTTTCTTTATCAGTAAATATTCAGACAGGGCCGGAACCAAACCCAGCAGGTTAGGAAAAGTAATGTGGAAGAGAAAAGGAAAGTGAACGGTCTGTTCTTGGTCTCCATGCTTTAGATGAGGGGTTCCAACCTTTCCTATCCAAAGAGCCTTTTTGCCCTTTTTTCCACCAAAATAAATTTGTCTGGAGCCGCAAAAGCTATTTGACATCACAGTTTATAAAGTCTTATATACAGAGATATTATATATACAAAACTATAGTTTGTTATATTTATGAAATTATAGAACAAGAATAAAGACAATTCTTGATATTGTATTGCTATTTTACCTTTTATAACTCTCAAACTCTTATAAAGAAGAGAAAAAATACAGTCATGTGTTGGCCTCCATTGAGGTAAATTAAAAACAATGCAGAAGGTGAGAACTACATATGGCTACATGTGGCTGATGTTGTAGAGTGTTTGTCCTACAACCACAAGGTAGCAGGTTCAATCCCTGTTGATGGAGATGTTTTGAAAGACTGTGTAGAAAATACGTGTTTCGAATGCGAAGGGGAGCGACGTAGAGACGCCTATACGTATTCTCTTTACATCCTCCGATGAATTTGACGCAAAGCACAAAGAAATGAATAGAGCTCACGTCTGCATGTGCTTCCAGACAAATCCCAGCACATGAAGGTTAATGTACTGATCAATGCTGGCCTTCTGTTCCCCGTGAAGGCTGCAGGGCGTGATGGTGAAGGAGCCGTACCTGCTGGGAGGGCCAATCAAAGCTCTGGCTTCTGAGGGAGGGTGGAGTTAAAAGTTCACACGTCTGAATCTGAAGTCAATATCAAAATGTAACTTCGGCTGAGGATATGGACATCAAAGGGCTGCGTCTAGTGGTATGAATGTATAGCATCTGGAATCCTGAAGGCCTTCACACATGGATGGGTTTTCTTCTTTTTTATGTCAATATTATGCATGTCAATAGATTTTTTTTTTTAAACCGTTGCTTTCACACAAAATGTGCAGAACAAAAAAGTGACGTTTTCCATCTTGACAAAAGCTGAGCAGATCCACTCTTCTTTTCTTACCTTTCAAAAGTCCTAGACATATAAACAGCTGCATTCTCTCTCCTGACCACCAGGGGTGACTCCTCTGGTTGTATAGAAGTCTATGCTTCATGTGTTAAAGCTGCATTCTCTCTCCTGACCACCAGGAGGTGACTCCCCTGGTTGTATAGAAGTATATGCTTCATGTGTTAAAGCTGCATTCTCTCTCCTGACCACCAGGGTGACTCCTCTGGTTGTATAGAAGTCTATGCTTCATGTGTTAAAGCTGCATTCTCTCTCCTGACCACCAGGGGGTGACTCCTCTGGTTGTATAGAAGTCTATATAAATGACTCTACTTCTCTCTTGATGTATTCCCTCAGTAAACATTGTAAACATGAGTTTATGTCTCAATCTCTAGTTTCAAGTCTTTTTCAATACAACATGATGTTCATTTAGTAAATTATGGTCAAACAGACCATAGAGCAGGGGATGCTTTAGGGGAGGGACTACAAGGTGATTGACAGGTCTCTCCTCCTCAGTCCAAATATGGTAACTTCTGTTCATTGGTCGCAAAAAAACAAGATGGCGGTGACGGCCAAAATGCTGAAATGGAGGTTTACAAATCTCCGTCTTCAAGGGAACTCAAATCCACTCAGAACATTTCACTAACTCAACAAGACACACAGCACCTTTGGGTGCACCACAGTTTGCCTCAGACGAGCTGCCAGTTGTTGCTCTGGAGCAACAGCATCCGGGTAGTCGGTCCTCTGCATGAATCTCTGCTGATGCAGCACAAGATGCCTTTAGAGTCCATCCTCACCCTGGTGTGTCGCTCTCTCCATGTAAGCAGCCATGTGTGCAGAGAGGGAGGCTTCTGGGCAGGAGAGCTGACAGCAGGCACCTGGAGCCTGAACTAAAATACCTTTTAAAGTTTGTATTCATAAATATTTAAACCTTTTTACTTCACACTGCCTTTCGTTTTTGAAACCAGGATTCAGATCTACAAAAGAAAACATATAAAAGGAGCAGTTGGGACATCGTCTGGAACAAACTGGGGGAAACAAAAACGGTATTACATTACTGTGTTTTCTTTTCTGTTGCAGACAACATATGGAAGCTCAGACCCCATTAGTGCCCCTTTCACCAACCAACACATGCAGGGACTGGGAGGCGATAAAAGGTGTCATCTGTGGTGGAAAGCGTGAATATTACTCTGTTCAGACGAGTGCTTTTGGAAATAATTCCTGAAAGCGGGTGGCAATTTCTGCCCGTCCAGAGAAAAACGCAGCCCCGGAGTTTTCAAACTAAAACGGCCCCGGAGGCGTTTTCCAAGGTCTTGTGGAATTATGTTTTGAAGCCTCAAGTTCAGCCTTTTAGCCGTCGCCATCTCGTTTTTGTTTTTTTGCAACCAGGAGTGACGCACGAGGGTGGAGCCGGAATGCTGACTGAGGCGACCCAAGATGTACCAATGAACTGTGAAAAGGGTTAGCCAGAAGTAGTCATTTTCTCATAGACTTCTATACAACCAGAGGAGTCGCCCCCTGGTGGTCAGGAGAGAGAATGCAGCTTTAACACAGGAAGCATAGACTTCTATACAACCAGAGGAGTCGCCCCCTGGTGGTCAGGAGAGAGAATGCAGCTTTAACACAGGAAGCATAGACTTCTATACAACCAGAGGAGTCGCCCCCTGGTGGAGGTAGAGTCATGTTCTATTGACTTCTATACAACCAGAGGAGTTGCCCACTGGTGGTCAGTAGAGTCATTTTCTATAGACTTCTATATAACCAGAGGAGTCGCCCCCTAGTGGAGGTAGAGTCATGTTCTATAGACTTCTATTTAACCAGAGGAGTTGCCCACTGGTGGTCAGTAGAGTCATGTTCTATAGACTTCTATACAACCAGAGGAGTTGCCCACTGGTGGTCAGTAGAGTCATGTTCTATAGTCTTCTATGGTGTGATGGACATTAGAGGTTGCTGCCTGCATGACTACATCCTGAGAGCTGATTGTTTCCGTTGATGTATCTGAACCCTGCTGTCTGGCGCCCACTGCTACTACTATTATTATTATTAGTCACATTACTATTACTATTACCCATATCATTACTTATCACATTATCATTATTCTACTTCATCCACTGCTGCTGTTATTAGGCGTTGTAATTTTTTTAATCTGGGTTATTCATCGTGTTTGAGAGAAGCATATGGACCACATTCATATGCTGCTTCTATCTAAATCACCACACACACACACACACACACACACACACACACACACACACACACACACACACGGAGCTGCCAACAGGATCAATTTAAGGTTCAGCGTCTCGCCCTGAAAACCTGCTGAGTAACGACAACCACAGCTGCCAAGTCAATAAGGGAAGTGGAGCAGCTTCTTCTTTTTTTAACGGTTTCTCTTTTCTACAATAATAGACTCAATCACTTTATTACGAGCTACGTTTCTCACAGAGGGAAGTTACAACACAAAACGCACGTTGACCTCCCAAACACACATTTATATTTGGGGTTTGGAGCCCACTGGTTTCCACCCAGTTCACCCAGTGGCCTCTGACCTCGGGTGTCTAAAAAAACTTCAAGGTTTCAAAGATCCCAAATCTTTAAGTAACAGACTGAGAAAGATCTGCACGCTGCTAACTGTCTCTAAATATACAGGGTTATGTTATTACATGTTTAGTATTCATACACATTGGGAGGAGACATCTTAAGCTTTCTTTATGCATACGAACAGTAATATGTCAAAAATGTGAGTTTCTTAAATATGTAACAAATAAGAAATCCATGTCACTGAAATATACTCTGACACTAAATATATATATATATATATATATATATATATATATATATATATATATATATATATATATATATATACATCTTTGCTTATTGTGTTTATTTTTCTATGATTATTCTTATAATAATAATTACTATTATTACTATTATTATAATAATAATAACACATGTTATTAGTCATTATTCACATTAAATGATTAGTTATAATACATTCTGATGTTATTTTTAATTAATGGACTTGATTTGGCTTTTATTTATACTTTATGTTTGACTATTTTAATTATAAGTTCAAACACATTTTGTATATGATGTGTTACAATATATATTGTAAATGTTTGAAAATAAATTCACATTTTATATAATTATGTGAAAAATGTTTCAGACAAAATGTGTTTTTTCAGACAATTCACATTCTTTTTATTTAAATGATGTTTGAAGCTTTTCATATATAATTAAAATGTTTTCGTATACGATCCATATATCTAACATGTATACGCTGAAGGTATCGGCACGTTAAAGCCTCCTAAAAAATTAATAGTTTCACCCGACTATCCTTTCTCATTCCTGGATCCTCTTTCAACTCTGCCTTTTGTCTTTTTGATCCGTATGAAGTCTGACACCTCCCTTCCTCCTCTTCCTCCTCCTCTTCCTCCTCCTCTTCCTCCTCCTCCTCCTCCTCATCACTTGTCACCATGCTGTCAGCTGCCTGCTCAACTGTGGACTCAGGACCCGCCTGTGGGGACCGGACGGATGGAGAAGAAGAAGGAATACAAAGAGAAAGAAAGAGAGCGAGGCAGAAGGCTTTGAGGTGAGAGCTTGTCAGCTGAAGCGAACAACAGAGGAAGATCCCTTTCTCTGAACTCTAATCCGTCCTGTAAACGTCTTCTCTCACTCAGGCCAGCAGACATGAGCTCTGTGTGTCACGGCCAGGACTCAACACTCACGATGTGGATTGGGATTAAAATGTGAGCGTCGACTC
Organism: Taurulus bubalis; assembly: GCF_910589615.1. Taxonomy (NCBI): domain Eukaryota; kingdom Metazoa; phylum Chordata; class Actinopteri; order Perciformes; family Cottidae; genus Taurulus; species Taurulus bubalis. The sequence goes on along the minus strand of NC_136603.1, from coordinate 2,927,079 downwards.
CGAGGTTTGAACGGCAATAAAACATTCATCAGTGATGTTCTCTCGTCCTGCTTGATAACCACACAAAGGAAGCAGGTAGACGGTGGAGACGTTATATGATCCGACACAGAGGCGCCGCTTCAGGTTTCACTCTCCTCAGAATCAAAGAGCTCCTATTTTAAAGCTGTTATTTTACGTTTACGCAGATATTCAACAAGGAGAAACCCTCCAGAGGAGGAACAGACTTATCTCATTTATTTATGGTTTATCCATCGAGTGCTTACAAATAATCTGGTTTTATCACTCTTGCTTATTCTGTAGTTTCTCTGACTAACTCGAGGTGTTTATTCAGAACTTGAATAAACAAATGTTAAATGAATCTGACATCAAGCTAAAATGCCAACGTCAGCAACTTTCTGATGTATAATGTCACCATTTTACTGTGTTCACCCGGCAACAACCTCCAGTTCTGCTGTCTTAAAAGCTGCATTCTCTCTCCTGACCACCAGGGGGCGACTCCTCTGGTTGTATAGAAGTCTATGCTTCATGTGTTTAAGCTGCATTCTCTCTACTGACCACCAGGGGGCGACTCCTCTGGTTGTATAGAAGTCAATGCTTCATGTGTTTAAGCTGCATTCTCTCTCCTTACCACAAGGGGGCGACTCCTCTGGTTGTATAGAAGTCTATGCTTCTTGTGTTAAAGCTGCATTCTCTCTACTGACCACCAGGGGGTGACTCCTCTGGTTGTATAGAAGCTATGCTTCATGTGTTAAAGCTGCATTCTCTCTTCTGACCACGAGGGGGCGACTCCTCTGGTTGTATAGAAGTCTATGCTTCATGTGTTTAAGCTGCATTCTCTCTCCTGACCACAAGGGGGCGACTCCTCTGGTTGTATAGAAGTATATGCTTCTTGTGTTAAAGCTGCATTCTCTCTACTGACCACCAGGGCGTGACTCCTCTGGTTGTATAGAAGTATATGCTTCATGTATTAAAGCTGCATTCTCTCTCCTGACCACGAGGGGGCGACTCCTCTGGTTGTATAGAAGTCGATATAAATGACTAATTCTCTCTTGATTTATACAGGGTGAATACAGATAATAATAATAATAATAAAGTGACCAAATGTATTATGACATCTGGTCACTTCCTGTTCGCTGCGAAAAAGCCAAGATGCCGACTCCAAACAGGAGGCTTCGTACATCAGTCCACACATCAACAGGTGACGTTACCATGACTACGTCCACTTCCCATCTGTGGCGCTCACACTACGAGCAACAAAACGATCCAGCGGTGCCTTCTACGTTTTTGGCAAGTTGCCATTGAACTGTTGCTCAAGCGCTCATTGACGGAAACAGGTATTTTCTCTCCCGTTCCCATATTTTTCTACTCATTGTACGTTTTTCAAAGCAAGTTTTCAATCCATGCGGACGCGTCGTCTCCGAAATTCAAGTCGACTTTGGATTAAATCACAACTTGTTTTAAAAGTTGTTCTGCTGGAGAATAACTTCAGAAACCTTTGTAAAAGTAGCAATATGCGACATTCCGAGCATTAGTGCAGCAACGCACAACTATTTGCTCTGTAAAGATGTAATTAGTTGAGTATTTAGCGCTGCTAGCACCTTTAGCTACTTGCCGTCGCCATGTTGAGAGCCATAAAGAGGCAGTCAAAATGCTCCCAGTCTCGTTACGCACCTTAATGTACAAAACAAAAACAAAAAAAGTAATTCCTAAAATTTAGAAAGAGTAAATTAGGACACAACCAGCTTTTCAAATGGAATTTACTTCACAAAATCATTTTGATTTGCAGTCGAAACCGGACCGGCTGCACAGTTATCTGCACACGCGTCACCGTCAAATACGATGAGAAAAAAGCAAACAAACAGAAAATCATTTAACTGGACTGAAAAAGATCGCAGGGCATGAAAACACAGAGAATCCCCTGAAGGAATGTTTCCCTTTTTTCCGGTGAAGTGCCGGCAACGTCTTGGCACACAGGAAGAGTTCAGGGTTCGGTTTAGAGGGATGAACTGTGTCAATATAAATATATAGATATAGATATAAATAGATATATATATTTTAAGGATGTTGCAGGAGACGGATCAGGGCGGCGACAGAGGGATTATCAGAGGACGACTCGCTGTGTAACTGTCATGTTCCTCAGCTCGGGGCTTATTTCACAATCGGCTCTTGGCGGTAATCCAAAACCTTTTGTTTTCGCGCTCTTGTTCCACGCTCAGGGCGCCGGTCTCACGTGGACCGGCGCCCTGAGCGGGACGCATGTTGTGCTTTTCAAGGATCGGCTCCGACGGTCAAGAGGCCTCGTCTCTCTCCTCCCAACTCTTTGAGTAAAGGACGCGCTCCTCGCGTCGAAAAGAAACCATTCGCGCATTTCAAATATATCATGTATATATATATATATATATATACAATATATATAATATATCAGCCGTATGAAACGCACAACATCGCCAAAATTCTTGCAAAAATCAAATCAAATGTCAAATCTTTTGGTGTCCTAATGTGGATTCTCTCATTCATTGAAAGTTATTTCACAGACAGTTTCTCCTTGTTCCCGCTCTCTTTTGCTCAATCACACCAAAAGTGAGTTTACTCGCTCGACTTTCTGTGGTTATCTCGCTTCATTCGCTTTTTCACGGCGGAAAAGGGGAGTGGCTTATCTCTGTGGCTTTTCTCCGTAAAAACAGTTACTATTTCCACCATCCACCATTGAAATAACCAGTAGTTCTGCTTTATACTTTGGAACATCAAACGCCCCGTGTCTGGGTTCATAATATATTCATTATAATATAATATAATAATATGTTCATTATCCGTAGCCGCACACAGCTCCGACTCCTCCAGGACGAGCGTCTGAATGAAGCCGCTTCCAGCGCTACTTCAGGCGGACGAGTAGCCATTTTGATTCAGCAACGGCGGTGATGACGGGCGGAGAATCTCAACGCTGATTGGCTTTCGCCACTCGGCATCACGCGAATATTTCGGCCGAGTTGAAATATTTCAACGAGAATTAGGTGAATTTTTCGCAACACGTTATTCGCGTTATTCGCGCCGCCCGGCATAAATGTGCGTCGTTCGCTACCATTCGCGTCTGTGCATTGACTTTGCGTGCCATCTACTCGCACGAAAAATTTGCAACGCTTTTGGTGTGAACGCAGCATTAGGTCAACCGAGCGTAAATTAGGTAAACGGTAGCATTAGTACAACCGAGCGCTGAACAAGACAATTTTGGGCGACCTGAATGCTACACTTGTAAAAACACGGCGTGAAAGTTGTGAGACGAAAACACGGACGACTCGCTGCAGACCGGGCGTCCATCTCAAGGGGGGCGGAGTCACGGAGCTCGGATCAAAGGGTCAAACTAAGGAGCGCTGCTAAAAGAATGAATGAGTACGCTTTAG
>NC_136603.1:2833681-2921181 GCF_910589615.1 Taurulus bubalis | reverse complement strand
TGTGTGTGTGTGTGTGTGTGTGTGTGTGTGTCGGCCAACACGCATAAATAGAAATAAAAAGAGTGAGAATCGAGGCTAAACGGCTGTATTGGGCGGGAGGTTTTGTTTACTCCTCCATGAGTTCCTTCTGAGAGTTTGTTGACTACAACCCAATGAGAGATATCCAGAAGCCTGATGACGCTCCAATGACTGAAGGACTCAGCATTAGTGCAGCAACGCACAACTATTTGCCATGTACAGATGTAATCAGTCGAGTGTATAGCGCTGCTAGCACCTTTAGCTACTTGCCAGCACCATGTTGAGAGCCATAGAGAGGCAATCAAAATGCAAACCATTCGCAATTTCCGCCACTAAATTGCTGTGGTTATTAAAGAACAACTCGCCGGGCGTTTTGACAGGAAGCTTCAGTCTGTCATCAGTCTGCCGGTTCATTAGTGGTGCTTAAATTAGAGCAGAAACACTCTTTTTTATCTTCTGTGATGTTATTGGCTCAGTGTCTCAGACACACACACACACACACACACACACACACACACACACACACACTCAGTGAGCGCTGTCTCAGGAAGTTTTGATCTTTTTAGACAAGCTCACATCAAAGCGTTTTTGTGTTGAGTCAGTTTTTATTTGGATACAAATGAGACGGAGGGGAGAGTGGAACCACCAGACATTTCATTAAAATTACTAAATATGGCAAAATTGTTTCAATGCTTGGTTGAGGTGGGGAAAAATAATCTGGAATGTGAAAAAACTGACGGATGCATTACTTATTAGTGAGCCAATAACGAAAACACGACCACGATGTCTGACCTAAATCTGATAATCCGGCCGATCTTTAGCGGGAAGATGAATCTGCCCAACTTGCTCATCAGTTTTTTACGCATAAGGGATCCAAACAATATTGAATTTTAGCCAGTGAAGCTATGAAGTCAACGTGGATGTTTTTTGTGACCTGCAGACGTCAGTAACTTCTAGTTAAACCCAATTAAACCTGTTAAACCTAGTTAAACCCAGTTAAACCTATAGTAGCTATGTAGCCTAAAGCTAACTGAGTCGCCTGTGAGGACGGAGGTTTATTCTGAAAAGACCGTACACGCTTGTAACGAGCATGTTGACACGTGTTGCTGGACTTTAAAACACAGAAAATAAAGAGTGACTTTTCGTGAGACATCTTACAAACCGCCGTTTGAGGATAAGTTGCTCTTATACAGTCCATATATTGTCACTTCAGTTCACTTGTTGCAAAAAACAACAACAAGATGGCGTAAGCCAGAATCCAAAATGGCGAAGGCCAGTATCCAAAATGGCGAAGGCCAGAATCCAAGATGGCGAAGGCCAGAATCCAAAATGGCGAAGGCCAAAATCCAAAATGGCGAAGGCCAGAATCCAAGATGGCGAAGGCCAAAAGGCCGAAGTAGAGGCTTTAAAACTGCACAGACCAACTTCTTATACACAGTCTGTGTGTGATGCAACCGTGTGTCGTGGTGGCAGGTGTTGGCGTGGAGTGTGAAGCGTCTGTGTGTTCAGTGTTTTGGAACGAGCAACGAACGCGCAGGTAATTTGAAAACGGGGCAACGGAAGCCGAATTACCGAGCGTTCCCCCTCATGGACGTCTATTTCTGGGCTCCTAAATTCCTCCATCTGCCACCTTCGGCAGGTGTTTTTCACCGCGAGACCCGCGTACCGGGACCGACTCGGCTAATGACCCGTCCCGGCTCTCGGTTAATGAGGGGAGAAGACGGGCAAATTGGCCCCGGTGTCGCCGTCATTTTCTCTTTTCCTCGTCGCCTGTCGGGTTTTTTACTGACTCTCTGTCTTCCGCTTTCTGGTCATCAATCCCTCCATCCGCTTGGGATTAGCCAATTAACCTACAGCCAGTGTAAACGTGCCAAGCCGAGAGACGAGCAGCGTTTCGGAGAGGGAAGAGGGAAGAAGGAAGAGCTTTCTGTTGCTCTCGGTGAGTGAATGTCAGAGTTGTCTTCGCTGGCATTAATTAGTGAGAAAAGCATCTGCTGCAAAAATGCAACCGCTAGTCCACAAAGCCTTTGAAATGCCATCGCTCAGAATACACTTCTTTTTTTCTTCTTTTTTCGTGGAGTTTGTGGAAAAACACAAGAGGCAGACATGAGAATATTTCATCATGAACACAAACCGCAGAGTTGGAATTTTTAATTTTTTCCCCAGCGTTGAAATTAAGACTCCGCGGCGACCTCGTTAATAACAAAGCAGCGTCTCATCTGTGGAAAGAGGGAACGGGGATCTGCGGATGTGGGGGAGACACGGGGAAATCAAGATGGTGGAAATCCTTGTAGAAGAATCATGCAGGGAAAGCCGCCACTTTACCCCAGTCCTATTTTCTAAAAAGACCTCTGTAATGGAGGCTGACTACAGGCCGGCTACTTGATCCAACTGTTAATTACGGATCTTTGCCTGTCTGGACATTTCTTTAAAAATGATTCTGCAGTGGTTTTAGCTTTTTAAAGACGTTCCCTTTCCAACGAGCCCGCGTGGAGCGCGTTGCATACATGCAGTGATTACAGTCGGTTCCTTTACGGCAGTGGTTCTCAAACTTTTACTGTCACGCCCCACTTTGGAGGAAGAAAAATGTTCATGCCCCACCGCCCCAACAAAATTGTAACAATAGATCGGCTTTTGGCAAAAAGTTGCCGAGAAGCTTGGCCGTGGCGCATGCGCAAGCTAACGGCGTAACGTAAACATTTCCACAAAAGTACAGGCATTTCACCATGTCTTTATTAATGACGTTTTATGGCCGTGTACTTTGAACTATGTGAAGTTCTCATGTAGCTCATGGGGAGCAGTCGTCCTGAAACCACAAGGTCGCCGGTTCAATCCCTGTTCAAGTGTCCTTGAGCAAGACACTGAAGCCCCAGTGCTTCACAGCAGCACACTGCTCCTTAATTACTAAGGATCGGTAAAATTCTGAGAATAATTTCACTGTGGGATTAATTTTTTAATTTTATTTTTTAATAAAAATTCAGTATTTCCCCCACCTGCGCCCCACCTGTAATACCTCTGCACCCCACCAGAGGGGCGCACCCCACAGTTTGATAACCACTGCTTTATGGCATTCAATACTTGGAGCACATTGTGCTGCTAAACTGGCAATAATCAATTCCCATTGAGATAAATCTGTTAACTCACTATGTAATGTGATTGAGCCCGTGGCCAACTAATGAAAGTACTGCAATATTTATATATTTGCAGTATTTCAGATATGGCCGACATCTTCACAGTAAACATTCAATGTGAGGAAAAAAAGACTTTGACTGTGTTGGCCCACTAGCTGGTTAGTGCTATTCAGAATTATTTTTACAGTCTATTTTGTTATAGATAAACTCTATTTGGCTCTCGTCACATTGAAATGCTCTGGGAGGCCGTGCTGGTTGATTGAGGGGTCGAGTATTAAAATGCTTACAAAGTGTCGCCCCCTCGGCCCGTGAAGAAACGTGAGGAAACGTGAGGAAACGTGAGGAAACGTGAGCGTGAGGAAACGTGAGCGTGAGGAAACGTGAGCGTGAGTACGAGCGGGTGAATGATTGAGCTCCTCCACAGTGATGTAAGAGGCCGGTTTCAAGAGAGGGATCCTGGTTTCCCTCCGGTTCATTATTTATCTCGGCGCGAGCTCCCCGCCATCGTGAATCTTTCAAACACGTGAATATGTGTTGCTATATTGAGCTGCTTTTGCTTTGATGGGGTGATTTGTTGCATTTACATTTTTGAATGACTTTATCTATCTATTAAGGATATTTTTAATATCTTAAATTGCTTTTTTTCCCCTTCAAATATGCATCCAAGATATGATCCATATCTCCCGCTCAACCGCCTCATGTTCAGAAGGCAGATGGCAGATGAGTCGTTTACCCAGACGGTTTACGACTCTTTGGTGCTGCGTCTGCATACCGAGCAGTTTGCCTTCCTGCTGCCATAAATCATCAATCTGTCTCGTGCATATATTTATAAAAAAACTCAATTAAGGTGCCGTTGAAACGGATGTTAGACCTTCTCGAGCTCCGGTCACGTGACGTATTTCATAGTCACAAAGGGGATTTAAATCAAGACCAGAAAGTGGACGGGGCTTAGAGTTGGAGCCACAAAAAGACTGATCCCCACCAACCCCGACCTCATAATCCAAGATGGCTGCTCCATGTAATATGCTGTTAATTAGCTGTTTAGATTCCCTATGATGCAAATTATTTAAAAAAATGCACGACATGAATGTATAACTGTTTTTGGTTTGTCCCTCATGTGTTTAATGTGCTGAAGACGAGCTACGACTGAATTGTGTTGTGCGTCACTATGTTGCATAATGACGATAAATGAGCTTTGAATCCTTGAATTGTCGCGTCGCCTTCTAGCTGATGAACTGATGAGCTGATGAACTGATGAACTGATGAACTCCACGCCGAGCTCCAAGCCCGCCCAGCAACCGGCAAAAATTAGGATTTTTATGTGAAAACACAGTATTTTCTTTTTTGTGATTTTTATAGATTTTTTAGATATGCATTAAAAATCAACAAGTTACAATGAAAAATAGTACAACAAATTATATATAAGGCATATGAACACACACACACACACACACACACACACATACAGTACATAAACATACACATATATAAACATACCCATACAAAATAGAATTAATAATAAATGAATAAAGAATATGTGTAAATAAATATATAAAATAATAATAATTCAAAATACATATATATATATAGTATTTATATAAAATAATGATAATAAAAAATAAATGTATCGAGATTTATACTATATATATATATATATTAAATAGTAATAAAAAATGAATATATATATAAGGTATATGAACACACACATACATACAGTACATAAATATACACATATATAAACATACAAAATAGAATTAATAATACAAAATAAATATATATATATATATATATATATATATATATATATACACAATATATTTATAAAATAATTATAATAAAAATAAATATCTCGATAAATATACTATATATATATATATATCAAATAATAATAATACAAAATGTATACATATATATATATATATGTATACATTACAAGAGATACATGAACACATGACACAGGATTAAAAAAAATGATATTTTCCACTTTAACCTTCTGCTCACTAACCAACTGCAGGAATAAAATATATTTAGGGGTTTATTGTTCATCCTCCACAGCAGAGTATGTTAATGGAATGAATGTTGCAGGTTCTCGGGGTTGTTGTTATTACCATCAAGGGCTTGGGAGAGCGTGGCTGGAGGTTGCAGAGGCGCTCCGTCACTGTGGGCTGCTCCAGTGTTATCATTAGCTCTGTTTTCATGGAGCAAACTAAATATAGCTGCTCAGTGGGTTCAGTCGCTCAGCGGAAAGAACAAAACCTGCGCTTGCTGTTGTTGTCGACGGTGATAAACGGACAAGATGCTGTGATGTAGAGTTGGGAACAATGCTTTCCTCAAAGTTACCTCGAAATAATGTACCTCAGACTCCTGTTGTTGTTGAGCAAAACACAAATAATGTACAAATGAGGAACTTCACATTGAAACAGTGGCAACACGAACCAGACAGTTTCATTATGAATAAGACAAACCAACGGAAAAACACACGTTACAATCGCACTAGTTGTTTTTACTGCTGCTGATATTATTGCAAATTGGTTTCCTCAAATGTGAGTTTGTGGTCGAAGCGACTGAAGGAACGGAGATCTGATATTATAAAAGCGTCCCCTGCTTTATGGTTTGTTTGACTCTAAATGTCCATAATTTACTAAATGAACATCATGCTGTATTGAAGAAGAGTCATTTATATAGACTTCTATACAACCAGAGGAGTCGCCCCCTGGTGGTCAGGAGAGAGAATGCAGCTTTAACACATGAAGCATATACTTCTATATAACCAGAGGAGTCGCCCCCTGGTGGTCAGTAGAGAGAATGCAGCTTCAACACATGAAGCATATACTTCTATACAACCAGAGGAGTCGCCCCCTAGTGGTCAGTAGAGAGAATGCAGCTTTAACACATGAAGCATAGACTTCTATACAACCAGAGGAGTCGCCCCCTGGTGGTCAGTAGAGAGAATGCAGCTTCAACACATGAAGCATAGACTTCTATACAACCAGAGGAGTCGCCCCCTAGTGGTCAGTAGAGAGAATGCAGCTTTAAGAGACTTCAGCATCGGCTTCACGCCTGAAGTGGATTGGTAGCTGGACAGTTTGTGCTGCCCCTGATGGTCACTACCGAGGTGCCCTCGAGCAAGGCACTGGACCCCAAAGTGTTCAAGGCACCAGCCTGCAGGCTCCCCTTGTCCTGACTCCTCTTTATACACAACGCACATGTATAAGTCCTCTCTGCGTGTCTGTATTTAAGGCAGTATGTAAAATAACCACAGAGTAAAAAAGATTCCCCCTAAAGGGATTAAAAAAGTATCCCTCCTCCTCCTCGTCGTCCTCCTCCTCCTCCTCCTCCTCCTCTTCCTCCTCCTCCTCCTCCTGCTCTTTCTTCTTCTTCTTCTTCTTCTTAAATCCCACCTGACATCGATCGGCTCCTGTTCTGCTCCACAGGCAAACGTGACCGCTCTGAAAAACAAACCTTGAGGAGCAGCAGGGGCGATTGGAGACCGACGGGAGTCCCATGAAACCCCATCGAACCTTCCAGTCTGCTGGTCCTCATGCGTCACGTGGTATTTTTAAAGCCTCAGCGTGAAGGAAAGCATCCAGGCAGACGTTCATTTCCTCCGTACGCAGCTTTCTGATGGATGACGAATGCGATGGCGTGATGCTGAGAGAGGTTCATCACATGTCTTCAATGTGACTTTGAGTCCTCTCACACAGACACATTGTGTGTGTGTGTGTGTGTGTGTGTGTGTGTGTGTGTGTGTGTGTGTGTGTGTGTGTGTGTGTGTGTGTGTGCGCATTCATTCACCTTGAAGATGGGTGGAGTGGCTGTCACAGTGTGAGCCCAAATATCCTCATTCAAGAGTTGAAGACAGTGATGGCAGGCAATCATCATATCACACACACACACACACACACACACACACACACACACACACACACACACACACACAGGTGGCAGTAATCTCTCGGCGCTGACATGACCGTCTCTATCTGTCTCTTTGCCCTCAGGCCTCCATTGCAGAACTGATTCAATTTGCCTCCATCAAAATGCAATTTTTCAGCTTCGCTCACCTCCTCCTCCTCCTCTTCCTCCTCCTCCTCCTCTTCCTCCTCCTCCTCCTCTTTCCCTTCATTCCTCCTTGATCCTCCCCTCTCTCTTTCACTTCCTGTCTCTCGTGTCATCTCATCTTCCCCCCCCTTTCCCTTTCATCTCTTCAAACCTGTGTTTCCTCCTCACAGGTTGGATCATTATATTTACCTCTGGGGTTCCTTGTGTTGTTCCTCCCCTGATGATGATGATGATGATGATGATGATGATGGAGGGAGGTGGTACCTTCATCCCACCGTATAAAAGAAGATGGGGAAGGTGGGCTGAAGGTTTCGTGGCCCGGAGCTTCTCTCCGGCCCGGCTTCATAAAAGATGATGATGTGCATGAAAAAGGTTTAAAATGTGGGGACACAAAGGCAGAGGAGAGTTTCATCAGAGAAAGATTCCAGAGACACGGAGAGGAACGGGTATTAAAGAGGAGAGCAACTATTAATCGCGGAGCAGAATTATAGTATCTTAGGATATTTTTGGTTTACGTCGAGCAAGGTTCGACAGTAACGATGCCCGGGGCGAGTGGACCGCCTCAAACAGTTGTCTGATTGGGTGAAGGCTAAATATCTTTAAATATCTTTATTAGAGGTCGATATTGAGTAGAAAAATATGCGATCAGGAGTTCGGCAGCAATGCTTTCTAATCATAGATCCCTGATAATACTTATAATACGTTATAATAGTCGGCAAGAGGATATCTAGTTAACGTTAGCTGTTAGCAGCCGGTGGTTAGCACAGCTTGGCTAAATGACGGCGCTAACGTCATCGCAACATTTATAATCACTAATCGGACACGTATACGATATTGTAGTTTATTCCCAATGCATGCTGCTCGGATCAATCCCAGTGAAGACAGCAGGGAGTCTCCCCCTAACACGCTGCTGCTTATAACCAAGCGAACAGGGCTAACGGCGCTGAAAGGGCTAACAGAGCTAACAGGGCTAATGGAGCTAACAGAGCTAGCGGGGCTAGTGGGACTAACGGAGCTAACAGGGCTAACGGAGCTAAAAGGGCTAACGGAGCTAACAGGGCTAATGGAGCTAACAGAGCTAGCGGGGCTAACGGCTAACGTACAGATGTTCCATCCAGTTACATTATGGTCCATTCAAGCTCAAAAAAATACAAATGTTGTTAAATTCTAGTTGTTTGAAAGAGATGTTTTCACAGTATTATAATACTATATATATATATATAAACATAATTATAACTATTAATGCCCAAAAGATGTAAAAAATAAAAGTACAGTTTTACACAGTGAGACAAAGTGCAACTCTGAAGGCAGGATCCATGGAAAGAGACTTTGACCTTGAATTTTACCAATATATTTTACTTTTTTGCTAGCTTCCAACACTCTGCCACTCACACATAGATTAATACCTATTACTACATATATAAGTATAAAATACATTTGAGATTTTTGGGTTATTCATCAGAAAACTCTGTTTCAAAATTGTGAATTAATTGGGCAGAATTCAGGGAGAATAAATCGATGAATTAGTTAATTTAACTGTTGTGAGCAGCAGCAAGAAAAGGTTGAGAAGAATTAATTGGTATTCATCGAGCTCAGACTTGTTTACAGGTCAGCTGATTAATTCATTCCTCCGTGCAGCCGGTGAGTACCGTTTATTTATTTATTTATTTGGAGGAGGAACACCTGGCCTGTTGGCTCGCAGCCCGTCGGGCGCTGCCGGTCCAGACCGACATCTTTACCGGTTCAGAGAGAAGCTGGTACGACGTCAGCAGACAGAGACGAAGGCAGCAAACAAACTGCAGACCGATTGTTGAATTACTTCTCGACGTGAGCGTTCGATTTTATTTTATTAAGTAAACATTTCTTCGATTATTATTATTGAAAAAAGAAAAGATCTGTCGAACAAGTGTTTTGTCATGAAGATAATCTTCACACATGACCTTTTTTGATTTTTGAAGATTAAAGTAAGAAGCTAACGTTAGTCTATAGAGGAACTCCACCAGGTCACATGACTTCATGTTATACAGGAACTCCACCAGGTCACATGACTTCATGTTATAGAGGAACTCCACCAGGTCACATGACTTCATGTTATAGAGGAGCTCCACCAGGTCACATGACTTCATGTTATAGAGGAACTCCACCAGGTCACATGACTTCATGTTATAGAGGAACTCCACCAGGTCACATGACTTCATGTTATAGAGGAACTCCACCAGGTCACATGACTTCATGTTATAGAGGAACTCCACCAGGTCACATGACTTCATGTTATAGAGGAACTCCACCAGGTCACATGACTTCATGTTATACAGGAACTCCACCAGGTCACATGACTTCATGTCTCCTCCACTAAGCTGAAGGAGGACTAGTGTCCTAGTGAGGACGCTTAGTCGTCTCCTTTAGACTCTTTTTAAGACATCTAGAAGCTTCTAGAGCGGCGTTCACTGACCTGTTGTATATATCGGAGCTGTTGAACACAGAACTGATTTCAGTGATTTAACCAAGAACAAATCCCCCCAAAACATTGAATTCTAAATGAGGGAACAGGAAGTGCTAAAAATCTGACTCATCTGGTTTCTGGACTCATTTTTGCAGTTCTCTTTTTCATTTGAACCCAAACCACAGTCCTAAACTTAACCACGTAGTTTTGTTAAACATGAACGCTTCTGCTGTTGCTGGACTTAACATATTCAATAACTTTTTGCTGTTTGAGGATAAGTCGATTATCGTGCTTTGAAGTGAGGTTAGCGTTAGCTAGCTAGTTAGTAACACTTTCGTTCTTGTATATTTGGTTTTAGAACAGACAAACGACGCGTTGAGAGACCCCACAATCCCAAAAACCATGCCCTGCCTGGTTACGGTTGCTGATTGGACGATCACAGTTTGGGTGGAGAGAAAAATGAAATCTCCAGGATGTCTTTTGATCTGCAGGAAAATGTGCAGAGAACCACATGGATACACGGAGAAATAAAAAAGACAGGGAGAAGAAGAGGAGGAAATGTCACACGTTTTCTGAAGGTCAGTGGAGTGTGCACGACGTCTCTGCTGGTATCGAGACGAGCTGCTCTCCAGGGCTCTGTGATAGGCTGGCTCTCTGATAGGCTGGCTCTCTGATAGGCTGGCTCTCTGATAGGCTGGCTCTGTGATAGGCTGGCTCTGTGATAGGCTGGCTCTCTGATAGGCTGGCTCTCTGATAGGCTGGCTCTCTGATAGGCTGGCTCTCTGATAGGCTGGCTCTGTGATAGGCTGGCTCTCTGATAGGCTGGCTCTCTGATAGGCTGGCTCTCTGATAGGCTGGCTCTGTGATAGGCTGGCTCTCTGATAGGCTGGCTCTCTGATAGGCTGGCTCTGTGATAGGCTGGCTCTCTGATAGGCTGGCTCTCTGATAGGCTGGCTCTCTGATAGGCTGGCTCTGTGATAGGCTGGCTCTCTGATAGGCTGGCTCTCTGATAGGCTGGCTCTCTGATAGGCTGGCTCTCTGGCAGGTGAATCAATAGGCTCGTTCGTTAGAGCTGCTTCTCGCCTGGAATCCAGACAAGGCGTTGTCAATAAACTGAGATCAATCCGGACAGTTTTAGGCTGCCTTCAAAGTTATATAAATAAGCTTTATTATTATCAACCACACAAGATGTGTTTTTAGATTAAACCAGAGACTAAAAGTCAACAATCCAGCGTTAAGTATTACAACTACACATAAATAAGGATTTTCTACAACACTTGGTGTTTGCTGTCAGATCTAAGAGCCAATCAGCTCTCTGATGTGGAGACAGCCGGACGTTTCCCATCATGCACTGGGCCACGCAGTCGGTGGAGATATACTGCGGCGTCTGGCTCTAAATTGGACGGCCGCCTTGATCTCGTGAGAGTATCGTTGACCACGTGTGCATAACGCCAGAGCAAGTCGGGAGCGAGTCGGACACAAATCTAACCAGCATGCATTGCGCGCCGAACGATTCTGCGCAGAACTGGCTCATCTCGAACGAGCCTATTGATCACAAAGACAGATCGGCTCGAACGCCACACAACACACGGAGCATTTGACTTTGCCAGTGGTACCCCAACCGATTGAAGAACTCAGTCTGGCAGTTTATTTCATGAGGCTGACCAGGACCAACGAGTACAATCCGTGTTGTTCATCTAGCAAATGATGCTCCATTTAGAGTCAAATAGACCGTAAAGCATGATTGACAGGTGTCTACTGGAGACGTATACGGCGTCTTCGGCGTCTTCAGCGTCTTCAGCGCGGCGTTCAAATGTGATCTCCGGTTCACCGGTTTGCAAAACAACAACAACATGGAGACGCCGAAAAGAATCCAGATGTGTCCAACTAGAGGCTTCAGAACTGCTGTCCACAAACCAGTGTGACTACGTCCACGTATTCTCTAGTCTATTGTATTGAACCATTTAAACCATACCAATGATACCGTATTACGGACGACTGTGGCTGAGTGGTTAGCATGCCCATCTTTCAATCGGTGGTTCGAGCTCCGCTAGTCCAAGTCGATGCGTACTTGAGCAAGAAACTCAACCCCTAATTGCTCCCTGTTGCTGTGTCTACGGTGCATAGAGCAAAAATGTAAGTCGCTTTGGAAAAAAGCGGTGCATGTTTTTGTATATATATATTATATTCAACTCGTCGCAGACCTCAACTTCAGTTCATATTAAATGAAAATAACCCAAACACAGAGCAGTAAAAAAAAATAAGAAAAAAAAGTTTTCCCAGGAGACCAGCTATAAATCCCCCGAGCGAAGACTTAGCAAAGACAGATATTGGTTTTGCTGATACCGGAGTGACCCCGTGACCCGTTGTCAGCCTGTTCGCCTACGTTCTGCTCCATCGCACTGATCCGAGCCGACGGGAGCGCCTCGCGCCGCCGAGGCTCGGGCTATCGACCGGCTGGTCGGCGCGTCTCTCGGCTCGTCCAAATTGATCCTTTTTTTGCGCGTAAACGCACAGAAACAAAAAGCCAAACCTCTTTGCGGCGGAATCCTCATCAGAGAGCGAATCAACTCCACGTCGTTAGACCGGATCCATTATAGTCGAGCCGGGCTTCACGTCGAGGTGGAGACGGTGAGGATACGTTTGAGACTGTTTGGCAAGCTTGCTTTTTTTTGTTTTGTTTTCAAGTTACTCAAATGTCTCTGGAGAGGTCATTGCATTTCACACACTGTCAACAGCATGCTGACGAAAGCCACATTGCATTCTGGTCCCTTTGCTAACCCCCTGCGGAGGTAGAACACTGTTCACCTGTGTGTTCTCAGAGAGATTTCTCCCAGTGTGATTTTGACACGAATGGAAGCTCTTTCATTCAGACGATGACTCAACTGTTCCGGAAATATATTACATTTTTGTCAATTAGGGCAGAAATACCCAGATCTTTTACCACAGACTGCATGTAAGAAGTGGACTTATTCATCCTGATGTCACCCGCTTGTTTGTGGACGCAGGTTTGGAAGCCTCGAGGTCAGCGTTTTGGCTGTCGCCATTTTGAATTTATGAAACAGTGAAGTGACCGGAGGAGTGATGTTGAGACCTGTCAATCACCTTTTAGCCCCGCCCCTAAAGCGTCCCCTGCTTTATGGTCTGTTTGACTCTAAATGACCATAATTTACTAAATGAACATCATGCTGTATTGAAGAAGACTTGAAACTAGAGATTGAGACATAAACTCATGTTTACAATGTTTACTGAGGGAATGAATCAAGAGAGAAGTAGAGTCATTTATATAGACTTCTATACAACCAGAGGAGTCGCCCCCTGGTGGTCAGCAGAGAGAATGCAGCTTTAACACATGAAGCATAGACTTCTATACAACCAGAGGAGTCACCCCCTGGTGATCAGGAGAGAGAATACAGCTTTAACACATGAAGCATAGACTTCTATACAACCAGAGGAGTCGCCCCCTGGTGGTCAGGAGAGAGAATACAGCTTTAACACATGAAGCATAGACTTCTATACAACCAGAGGAGTCGTCCCCTGGTGGTCAGGAGAGAGAATGCAGCTTTAACACATGAAGCATAGACTTCTATACAACCAGAGGAGTCGTCCCCTGGTGGTCAGGAGAGAGGATGCAGCTTTAAGGTACTAAAAGTTACTATTTTTTATCTGATCCTGAACCAGTCTCAGTTTAGTCCTGGTCCTCCCTAGACCTCCATCAGTAAACAGACCCAGAGGGGCAGACAGTCAAAATAAGGTTTTCTAAAGGGACCCTGGTGCTTAGACACCACTTTAGTCCACATGGGGCGCCAGAATAAACAACATGAAAGTTCCTTTTAGTAACTTTAAAGCATTAAGTGAAGTAGCTTTGAAATACTTCAGACGCACTTTTAGATGTATAAGGAGAAACACTTTTCTTCTGTCTAGCTTTATTGGATTTTGTGCCAGGTCTTTCTTGCGTTGGGAACCAGGCATCAGCCCTTCATGTTTTTAGTAGTTTTATTAGTTCATATTTAAATCTACAATGTGTACATATATAATTTAACAGACTGTTCCCAAGGTAAGGTTTTTTTTGTCTGCAGAGCCCATAAACCTCCAGCTTATAAAGAGCTCTGGATCTCATTAGCTCCATCTGAGACTAATGACGGCCCACCTCAGCCACATAATGAGCTCAAATGAATTGTTCTCTTCTATGGCAACACTCTGCATCCCATGACGACGAGCGAACACTGAGGACACACACACACACACACACACACACACACACACACACAGAGAGAAACCTCCATTCACACTCAGACAAATTAATGGACAACCACATGATTTAAATTCTCAGCGACAGGCCGCTCAGACATCAGACAGCTGGCGGCTGCAGAGCGAGCCTATTAGCATCACATTAGCTCTCTGACATTAGCATCGCGTCAAAGGGATTGGACGACGGCACAGAGTCCGATTTTTTTCATAATGCATCAGGTGTGTTGAGTAGAGCCGGATGGACAATCACAGGAGACCTTTTGGTACTTTTGGTTGCATAATTAATTATTTATAATTGAAATGTTGGTGGAATATCAGATTTGAAGGGAAGCGCTCATGTCCCCTTATGTCGTGATTATGAGTTGCTCTCTTTTAATTACAACAAAAGAAGGACAAGAAAATATATTGTAGTTACCAGATAAGGTGCTAATATATCATTTATATATTTAGTTAGAATTTTGTTTATGATATTTTAATGTTTTGTTAAGCAACCAAATATTTTCAACGTAGTTATTTTGAATCACAATCTTTTCCTGAACCTGACCAGGTAGTTCTGTTCGAAGGAAAAACTCACGAAAACTAACTTAGAATATGGTGTTAAAATATTATAAATATCAGAAATAAGGCGCCACAGTGTGTCGCAGTATCCATGTTTTTCATTTCATTGTAATCTCTAAATCAATAAAGTGAACTACCTTTGATTGATTGAACCTTTGAGCGCCATTGGCACGTCTGAGCCTCCGTAGGTCCACATCCGCGTGTTTCCTAAACGCTGTTTTTGATTCTGAGCACTAAGCCGAATAAACCAAACCAAACCGCCTATGATGACTCAGTTGTAAATCCCGAAGATTTTTTTTTAAACGTCTCCGAAGATTTTTTTTTAAACTCAACAAGCTCGAAGCTGATTTGTGTCAGATTGCCTCCGACTTGACAAGTCGTCCCCCGATGCTCTGTTGCGCTTTTCTTTGTGGGGCCGACCGCGTTTCTCCTCTCGCCCTTATTTTACTTTGCCGGAGTCCAAACTGCAGGCTGAACAACGGAGCCACGCACGAGAAGGGGAATGTTAGCAATGTATGCCGCATATCAGCATAATCCTGAAGCCGGCGGGCGGATCTCCTCGCTCCTCTGAGTCCAATTACAGAGTCTGTGTGTGTGTGTGTGTGTGTGTGTGTGTGTGTGTGTGTGTGTGTGTGTGTGTGTGTGTGTGTGTGTGTGTGTGTGTGTGTGTGTGTGTGCAGACAGACGGTGTGCAGATCCAGCCCCCGGATCCAGCCGCCTCCTCTCATCCTCGCTCTGACTCCCACACACACTCACGGATACCCGGAGAAACGCATGGGCACACACACACACACACACACACACACACACACACACACACACACACACACACACACACACACAGGCAGGATGATTTGTACAAATGTAACGAGGCGTGCGGTGACACTGCATTGTTGTTCCCCGTCATTCTCCCTCAGACGGTTAGTTAACGAGGCAGAATGTATTTAATGGTGCGAGCTACGCTCTCTGTTTCACAATTACATCAGCCCCGCCTCCGCTCCATGTATTTATATACTCTTTTAATGTGATTTACCAATTGCTGCAGGGATTATATTCAGTTTGACAGCCTGAATAAATAAATCCTCCAAATTAAACGACGGAATTCATCCCGGAACGACCCATTTTCTGATCTGACGACGAGTTATTGTATCAAGTCGTGGTGCAGTTTACTTACTACTAATAACTTTAATCATATAGCACCTTTTAAAAAAACTGAGTTTAGAAAGTGCGTTTACATGTGATGTCCAGTGACTGTTCACTAACCAATCGAGCCAAAAACCAAGATGGCGACGACCAAAAGGCCGACCTGGAGGCTTCAAAAACCAGCGTCCACGGACCAATGGGTGACGTCACATGACTCCTTCCACATGACCCCCAATGTTATTTCTGATTTAAAAAATATATACGGTAATCAATGGCAAATGTCTATTTATTTTTTAAATCCCATTTGAATTGTTCCTCAAATCACACTTATGATGATGTTTGTCAATTTAAGGGATCAGTTTTGCATGTCAAGAAAGTCTCTTGTTCTTAGTTTACGTCACCAACATGGCCGTTTAGCCAAGCTTAGCTTGCTACCAAGCTAGCTAGCTTAGCTCCGTTACAAAGGTGACGTGATCTTACCTGACGTGTTTTCTCTTTTTATCCGCCGGGAAGAGAATGAAGGAGAGAGCCCCGCCCCGTTTGTTGGTGTGAGAACATCCTGGTACTAAACACTCAGGCATCAAGGCTTCAGAGAGACGTCACTTAGAGACACTGTTGTGCGCGTCGTCTGTCCAATTGCACATTTTCACAGACTTATAATTCAACCGTTTCACGCGAAAAATCATCTTTTAAATTGACAAACATTCACGGCACGATTCAAAGAAGTTTTTATTCTCGTCGTTGACCACCAGGCCATCGTGACTACGGCCAATCCGCTTCAGCGCTAATCTGTTTAGCGCTAATTAGCAAGTGATAGCATGCTAACACGTAAACCACGGCGTTAGTGACTCTTGGTCTCGTTTAAATAGCTGAGATACAACTCATTATTTACCTGAAAGAAAACAGCTGCGCCGCCGCCTATGAAGTA
This sequence comes from Taurulus bubalis, assembly GCF_910589615.1. Lineage (NCBI taxonomy): Eukaryota > Metazoa > Chordata > Actinopteri > Perciformes > Cottidae > Taurulus > Taurulus bubalis. Next base: position 2,904,650 of record NC_136603.1, on the reverse strand, counting down.
GATCTTTGTTCAGCTTCTGGGTTTTCGCCAAAAAGCATCAACAGATAAACGTGTCGAAGCGGCGAGAGGCTGGAGGTCACAAAAATGTTGTTATTGTGTGTCGTCGTGGTGTGATCGTGTCCGGCGGAGACTTTAAAGTCGCTGATCAGAGGCTCCGAGTCCGTAATGACACCCAGTGGGAGAAGGATATTGCTCTGTGCCGAGGACCCTTCTTCCTCTACGCTTCTCTTCCTCCCTCCTCACTTTGATATATCTTTTACACCAACGGTCTCCCTCAGCATCCCTTCCTCCCTTCCTCCCTCACAATCCTCAGATCTTCCAGCAGATTAAGGCCTGGCCTCCAACAGACTTGTGTAGGAAGTGGCCTTGGTCTTCTTGAGGTCACCCGTTGGTTTGTGGACTGATGTTTTGAAGCCTTGTGTTTGGTGTTTTTTCGCTGTCGGCATCTTGGGTTACGACAGCCGCCTTGTTGGTTTTGCAGCCAACAGAAGTGACTGCATGTGGACTGAGGAGGAAGGACACAGAGACGTGCAGCGACCTGTCAATCACTTTGTAGCCCCGCCCTAAAGCATACCCTGCAGCAAAAAGAACATAAAGCCACTTTAACACATGAAGTATAGACTTCTATACAACCAAAGGAGTCACCCCCTCAGTGGAGCAAATGCAGCTTCAACACATGAAGGATATACTTCTATACAACCAGAGCAGTCGCCCCCGGTGTTCACTAGAGAGAATGCAGCTTTAACACATAAAGCATATACTTCTATACAACCAGAGGAGTCACCCCCTGGTGGTCAGGAGAGAGAATGCAGCTTTAACACAAGAAGCATAGACTTCTATACAACTACAGGAGTCACCCCCTGGTGGTCAGGAGAGATAATGCAGCTTTAACACGTGAAGCATATACTTCTATACAACCAGAGGAGTCACCCCCTGGTGGTCAGGAGAGAGAATGCAGCTTTAACACAAGAAGCATAGACTTCTATACAACCAGAGGAGTCTCCCCCGATGGTCAGGAGAGAGAATGCAGCATTAACACAAGAAGCATTGACTTCTATACAACCAGAGGAGTCACCCACTGGTGGTCAGGAGAGAGAATGCAGCTTAAACACATGAAGCATATACTTCTATACAACCAGAGGAGTCCATATCAGTTTAAGTGTCTGCCTGACTGACCTACATTGTGAGCTTAATAAATAAATAATTGACACTTTTCAACTTGTGAAAAGTTGATTTGATGTGCAAAAGATTCATTTCAGACTTTAAAATGAACTACATATCACAATATGATTTGTCATATGCATCAGAGTTGTTCTTGATCCAGCAGGAAGATATAATGTAATAATGATCATGTAGAGAGTGGAGTATTGGTGCTGAGGTTTTCTTTCTTGTTCTTCCTCTCTTCTTTTTTGCTTCTGAGTCGTATTCTTGGTACAGAATCAGGTCAAACCTCAGTCTCACGAAACCTCTTCTCTCTCTCTCTCTCTCTCTTTACCTCCATCATCTCTCAGTTCATCCGCCCATGCATCTTTTCTGGTCCCTCGTGAAGCCAATCCCATTCACACCCTGAAACACCTCTCAGAAGTGTGTGTGAGGGTGTAAGATGGAGAAAGTGAGACAGCAAGATGTGGGTGAAGCGGCGTCAGAAGCACGACGGGCCAAACAGACGCTGATTCTAGGTTTGATAGAACTTGAGGGAGACACAGAGAACGGTGGGAAGCGGCTTAGAGTGAAAGAAAAAGATGTCAGAATTTTAAATAGCAGCTGCTTCCCTGTTCTCTCCGGCGACCAAAGACAGACTCTTCAGACGGATATGCACCGGGTTTAAAGGACTAGTTCAACATGTAGATGCACATTTGCTTCCTCGATACCACAGAACAGAAGAAGTGGACGTTGGTTTGTGGAATTACGTTTTGAAGCCTTGAGTTCGGCGTTGGCCGTCGCCATTTTGGCTTTTTGCAACCGGTGAACAGGAAGTGACGATATTTGGCTTGAGGAGGAGTGACGTAGAGACCTGTCAATCACCTTGTAGCCCCGCCCCAAAGCATCCCCTCTTCTATGGTCTGTTTGACTCTGAATGACCATAATTTACAATTATACTTTTGTATTGTATTATTATACTGTTCTTGTTTGTTTTTTGTATGTTGTGTTTGCACTCTGCTGCTGTAAACACACACACACACGCACAGACACACGCGCACACACACACATACACACACTCACAACAACACACACACACTCACGTGTAATGCCCAAACGAGGAGCATTCAGGTTCCTCGCTCTCTCCTAGATCTGCATGGCCGTGTTGAATATTAATGGCGATCCTGTGGTGCAGTAATGACGCAGCTTTACAGTTTGCCATTCAATTTCTTTTGATGTCGACCTTATGACCCATTTTCAAAAGTGCAATGAGTAAGATTTGGACAAAAAAAACACATTTATTTTAAAATGAACTGCCGTTCATTGTAAGAAGTTACAATGTTGCAGTTGTGTCGTAGACGTGTGTGTGTGTGTGTGTGTGTGTGTGTGTGTGTGTGTGTGTGTGTGTGTGTGTTGTGTTGACGTCTAGTGAAAGGATCTTGTTCAGGTCATGTGATGCAGTACTGGATTAGCACACTGTATCCCATGAGCCTTTGCAACCGGCTCGCTGTCAAAGCCTCTCGGGAGTTTTTAACCTCCGTGAATCACATTTCTACTTGTTAAGTGTGTGGAGACCAAGAAAAAAGAAGATTTTTAATGGAGAACTGGCGCAGGATGGCATGTTGTTTAAAGCGCTGTGGGAGGTAGATGTTGTTGTTTGAAGCGTCTCTGCTGGTCTCAGGTCAGTTCTCTCCTTTAATTTGTCTCCAGGTTTCAGGAGGCGGGAACGAGTGGAAGGAAGGAGAACAGTGACCTTCAAGGTGGAGGTATGCTTTATAGTGTGTGTGTGTGTGTGTGTGTGTGTGTGTGTGTGTGTGTGTGTGTGTGTGTGTGTGTGTGTGTGTGTGTGTGTGTGTGTGTCAAGGATAGTCAGGAGGTTGGGAGAAACTTCTTTCTCTCTCACACACACACAAACAAGCACACACACACACACACACACACACAAGGACTGGTTGTGTGTGGAAGAGTAAAGATGAGCGGCTGGTATCTTAGCAACAGCACGTTAAAGAAAGGAGGAGAGGGGAGAATGCATCGGTGAAGGTGGAGGATGTACCAAACTACTGCACAGACACTCACACACACACTCACACATACAGATAAACACAGACAAACACGCACATACACAATCACACACACATATGCACACCAACACACACATATATGCACACGCGCACACACACTCACACTCACACACATATATGCACACGCACACCAACACACACACAGATTCACACACACACACGCACTTACACCAACACACACACACGTACACACACCAACACACACTAATATGCACACGCGCACACACACACACTCACACACGTACACAACAACACACACTAATATGCACACGCGCACACACACACGCACACCAACACGCACACACACGTACACACGCACACACACTCACACACGCACACACACTCACACACGCACACACACTCACACACGCACACACACTCACACACGCACACACACTCACACACGCACACACACTCACACACGTACACACCAACACACACGCACACACATTTCTTGCATGTCCAATGAATGCTTCGATGAAAATTCTTTGACAAAATAAAACTTAAAGATGAAAATGTGCATTCTGAACTCTTCTTTGCCTCTTTGATGTGAACTGAAGATGAATCCAGCAGCATTCAGAGGAACATAATCCGCATTCTGGATTTGATATGTTGTGTCCTGCAGCACCACCTGCTGGCTGACGGAGGAACGACATGTCAGAATTATTAGGATTCAGATCTTCACAATCAAAGTAAGGAAGTATTTGTGAATACTAAATGATTCTAAAGGCCCTTAAATGAAATATATATATATATATATATATATATATATATATATATAAACAATATGATTGAAGTTTGGCAAACAGTTAATATACAAACAGTTATTTTCTTCTTAAAGCTTTTTAAAGTACATCTTAAAAGTACTTTATTTTAAGATGCACATTGTTCAAAAGCTTTCTGTTTTGTAATTTGTTCTTAAATGCAGCGCTATTTTAGTTTATCTGGCTGTCAAATGATATACAGTACATTACATTACAACAAGCACAGGTACAAACACAGTTCTCCACAGCTGTACATCCCAGCATAGCCTAAACGCTCCCGGAGATGAAGTCTAATCAGCCAACTAAAAATGAATGCAAGCTAGAATGACCATCAGTCAGACTAGTCTCTCTCATGTGAATTTGGAAAGTCACAAATGTACATCTGATCACTTGTTTTTAAAATCATGCATTTCTGCTCTAACCTGTCAACTGGAATCAGACACACTGGAGAACAGAGTGCTGCTCCACTGACGAGTCGGATATGTGACACAAACCCATAACCTTGTGATGAAGGAAACGAGGTATGTTCTGAAGGAAGGGATATGATATTCTGAATTTCCCCATAAACACCATCGCTGAGCTTTGCAAAACAGCCCCTGCTCTCGTACTGAGGGTGGAGCGTGTGCCGGTGTCCAGCAGTCCTTTATGCACCATCCTCTTGTGCACTGCCATTTCATCTGGTGCTTGTTTTTGTGCAGACACAAAGGCACTCTTCTCATCAGCAGTGGCAGACTGGCTAGAAGACCTACTGGGGGTGGACGCCAACGCCTGTTCACCCAACAGCAGGAACTTGCCACAGTGAACCTCGTCAGAGCAAACAACGCAATCCGTCTCCACCAGCTACAGCAACAAATACTTGCAGATGGGCAAGTCAACAACATGAATCGAGACGGATCTTGGTAAAGCACAACATGACCATGAAGCAACTGTACAGGGTCCCATCTGAGAGGAACGGTGTCAGGGTCAAAGAACGTCGACATGAACATGTACAGGTAAGTGTTTCAGTCCTTTACATATACGATAAAGAATGGGTGCAGTCCAGTAACAGATGAACATGTACCACTGGATTAGTACCACATAGATGCATTCAGGTACCTGTGTGGTGGGTCGGTTCTGTATATGTAGTAGTGTAAGTGTGTGCTTTGCGTAAAGCCATCCACAATATGTATTTTTTGTTACAGAGAATCTTGGGCATGGATGGAGCTGCCCAGCCGCATGAATGTATTTACATTGACGAGGCTGGATTCAACCTTAGCAAAAACAGACGACGGGGACGAAATATAATTGGCCAAAGGGCAATTTTGCACGTCCCGGGGCAGAGCGGGGGAAACATCACATTGTGTGCTGCCATAAGTCTTTGAGGGCTACTGCACCATCATGCCAAACTGGGTCCCTATGATGCGCAACACAATCACATTTCTAGATGCACTTCATGATGCAGTTGTACCGGATGGACCAGAGCAGCCCGGGCTTGTTGTTGTCTGGGATAATGTAAGTTTCCATCGGGCTGCTCTGGTCCAGAACTGGTTCACCAACCATGATCAATTTGAAGTTCTGTACTTGCCCCCTTACTCGCCATTTCTAAATCCTATAGAGGAATTCTTTTCTGCTTGGAGATGGCGCGTATATGACCGCCAACCACATGCCCGTATGCCTCTTCTGCAGGCAATGGAAGAGGCCTGCGGAGACATCAAGGTGAAGTCAATCCAGGGATGGATTCGCCACACAAGGGGATAAGATCCTGTGGCCAGACCCCAACAGACGGCAGGATCCATAAGCCCACTTGTGCACTATTGTGTTTTTCTGTGTTTACAGTAGTGTATTGTTTTATTTTTGATTTAACTGAATTTACTGTACTGTAAAATATACTAATGTAATGATTTTGAATTCAGTATTTCCTTTTTTTGGTTGTTATGAAAACATGCCCTCTATGGAACTGAATCCGATGTGAGGTCCCGGGACAGTGTACAGATTGTGAAGCCCTCCGAGGCAAACTTGTATTTGTGATGTTGGGCTGTATAAAATAAACTGAATTGAATAAAAACATTGAAAACAAAAGACTGCAGTTTTTTATATAAAGTAGACTAGTGTGTTGCTGCTGATCTGATCATATGATGCAAGTGGGGATCATTTTCTCATCAGAGTGACATATTGACAAAGGATTGTCAGGTTTTGAGAGCAGAGTTTCAATTTGACATAGATGCGAAAGGTTTATTTCCCAGTGTTGTGTCTTATTTGCTTGTGTGTAGAGTTTTGACACAATGAGCCAAAATTAGCAAAACGTGTGTAAGCAATAGGCAAAAACTGTAACTTACAATACGTAAAGTGACGTTTGGTTACAGTATTATGAATCTCCATGTCAACATTTTGGGCATGTTGAGAAATAAATGAGTTTCTTCAGTCTGCAACATTGGTCTTGTGTAGTGTTTGGTGAACTTATATTTGTACTTTGTTGATAGTAGCCCACTCTAATCCTAGGGAAGTAGAAGTGCTCAAAGTGTTTTAGGTTCATCACAGAGTGTAACTCGTGCAAACAGAGTATAGTAATGTGAAACGTGTGTGTTTCATATGGTAAAGAAGTGTATAGCTTTTACAAGAGTGTTTCATTTTACAAAGGATCTGTAGTGTTTTGAAAATCGTGCTTAAGCAATAAACCCTGTAAAACACCCCTACAGTACGGCTGGTAGAGCGGTTAACCTGGTCCGCCCTGTCATCTGAAGCCAGCTGAAGATCAGGACTACCGGGTGGAGATATGAGCTGTACAGGAGGCAAAATATATTATCGAAGCACATTGATCAAAATAACAAAAAACGTCTTTGTATGGAATGAAAGAGCACATAAATCCCTAACCTCAACATCTGCAGGGCTCATGTGAGGACTGATTCTGTCCTCTTCATTGTTGTAGTCATCAGTGAAATGCAAAGCCCGAGGTCCATTTTAAAATGTACGAAGTGGTTTCAACTATTTGCCACCTTAACAGATGTTTAAAATAATAAAACAGTTGATACCATCACAAGGGGTAGTGTGTGTGTGTGAGCAGACTGGCATCCAAACGTCTTCTTTTCAATCTTGAACGAGGTATTTCAATAGTGCTGTTTGGCTCCAAGTACTACTTACGTTTGGACATTCTAAAATTCAAAAGTACATCATTAATAAAAGAGAGAAAAATAAATAACAAAATAGTGAATTCAAAACAATTAATTTACTTTTGAGACCCTATATATATATATATATATATATATATATATATATATATATATATATATATATAGTTATAACTAAACCATTTATGTATTGCTAATTAAACTGTGTTTTGTCGGTTTGGTTTATCTTTTGCTAAGTTTTGTTTACACAATAGTGCAGAAAAAAAGCTTTGGAAGAAGCCAAAAAAAACAACCTCCTGGCTATTCTTAAGGAAAGAAAGATGAGGAAAAGAAGTAGTCCAATCTGCCCAACTCCCTTCAAAACAGTCAGGCGTATCCTCTGAGAGTTACTCAGAAGAGGGTGATGATGAGGATGGTGGTGGAGTGGTTCCAGAAACACTTCTGAAGGAGGCAAAAAATAAGCAACATCTGTACAAAAAAAAGTTCAAAGAAATGTCGCTTCAACTGCAAGAAACAAAAAAACAGTGAGAGTTGGTCTTCATCCATTTTTTATTTAACCTAACTTTGATTTAAAACAGACACATTGACATATGCATCCACTTATCTGTGAGTGCTCATTACTTAACTTACATATTCTACATGGTAGATATAAGTAAGTTAAGTACCACATACGTACCACATACAACCCAGATTTGGTCTTTAATGATTTACGAATATTGATGAACTGTGCAGTGCACCGCTGCCTGTCTCGTCTGTAAATAGCCAGATAGCTTCACTTAATATATTTGATTAAATATTTCTAATAATGTAGTTAGTCATGACATATTTTCTTCTCTTACAGGCTAGAGGATCAGAAGTGCAGCAGTTGAGGCTGAAAACAAAACTCTCGGCTCTCAATATTGAGTTGCAGCAACAGCTGCTCAAGAACTTGAGCAGCACATCCACCCCAATTGGTACGAACTAATTTCCCCCTGGGGATAAATCAAGTTTATATCTATCTATCTATAACACTTAATAATAAGGTTCAGTCATAAAAAATAACTAAGTAGGCCCATATTCACTAAACTGGTTTAAGTGAAATTGTAGCAGCTCCTGATGAAAGTAAAACGAGGCAAGGAACTGCACCTGTTTACCTCTTGCTCTATGTAGCTTCAGAAAGCAGATGTGAGACTGAGGAACCATCTGTACCTCCTGTTGGAGAAAAGGTACAATATTTGTACCCATTTTTGTTTACAATATACTATATGTATACATTGCCAAAACCTAAATAATAGTATATAGAAGTAAACGATCTGTATTCACTGGTTAATATAACTATCTTTAAAGGATTTCTTACAATCTAATGTTTTGATTGTTTATGTTTTGGATTTTTTCCAGATTACCTTAGAAGGAGACTTCGTGCTAAGGAAGGAGGACCGGGTCCGAATTTCCAGGAACGGCCGTGACTCCTTATTTGTGAAGGAATTGGCAGTGGCAACCTGGGGCACTAAACCCCTGGGGAAACAGCCTTTAACCCCAAAGCTGCAAACACTGAAAGGTAGGGCATTCTCCATGTAGCAGTAGCTATATAGTCTTTCTCAGATACCACGGAGCCGTTTATTTTACATCAAGTGTTTCTTTGTTCTGACGTTACAGACACATTCATGTTATTATTTACATTTATTTTCAGTCTGCTTCAAGAAGTGGCTCCAGGAAAAAGACCCTGAGGAGACAGTTACAGGCCAGAATGGGCAAAGGCTGGACGCTACATCACGGAAAAAATCATGGACATTAACAAACAAAACAAAACTTAATTTAAAGAGTGACCTCAATGTAATGTGTTCTAGTTCAGATCGTAAATTGATGTTTTGATAGTTCATTCTCAATAGTTATGTAAATAGTTCATTTGGTTGTTTCTCTTTTGTGTTAATATTGTTACCATGTTCTTTATTGTGTGTCTGTCAAATGTGTGCCCCGAGATTGCAGTGAATCCCAAAGCCCGGCACATCAATAAGATCGCCAAGTCCGTGCAGCGGACCCTGCACGTCATGATGGGGGGCGCCACCAGGCCACGATAATACTGCTAGACGACCCGTCAGTTTAACCGTCATAATTAACTCCATAAAGACTCGGTTACTGAAGGCGAGGAAGAGGGAATACAGGAAGAAGATGCTCACAGCGCTGGTCTTCTGGCTCCCTGCTGCTTCATACACCTAGACTCTGAGGAGCCATTCTTCTCAGAGACTGTTAGACCTTAGTGATTCAGAGCCTGGAGGTCTCAGTGAGACGTGAGCAGACTGCTACAGGACTCTCCGAGCACCGGTGTTTCTGTCAAGGGAGGAAACCAAGACTGGAGACTCAGCTGTGAACTCAAATCTGGGCGCCCAAAGAAAGAGAAATGGTAATTTAGCCCCAAAGGAGTCTGAAGCGGGGAAGCATGTATGTGGGCTTTCCAGTGGCAGCTGGTTTCGGGTTAGGAGAGGCAAATATAAATCAATAAACAAAACGGAAAATAAACAAAAGACCAATGCAGCAGTTGACATGCTGCAAAATAAATAAAATGAAAACATAATCAAGACCCTGCAACCGCCAGCCGGGAAATGACCTAAAGAGGTGCAGTATTACTCTGTGGCATGATGGGAAGGCACAGAAAATACAATTTAAAAAAACTCGGGGAGCGATCGAGTAGTCATTTTTTAATCACTCTTGACTTGATTATATTCATGCAAAAAATAAATAATAAATATTAATTTAAATATATAGTTTTAAAGGCAAGGAGTTGTTTATTCTTTAGAGATCAAGGAGAATAGGGTCTGGTATCAAGGTCATATGAGGGGTCATGAGTCCAGCTACGGTGCGGTTCAGTCGGCTCACACTGGGAGGTTCCAGAGGAAGAGTCTGAATGTTTGGTCGCCAATGTCCAACTGTGGACATTTTGTTGGGTGTTGTGAAGGTTAAATATCTCCTAGACACAGGGTCTAACGTGTCAACCATCACAGAGACATTTTTTGAGCAGCATTTTAGGCCAACTCTCAAAACTGTGAGTGGCTTTCCCTGTCGGTGGCCCATGGGTTGGGCATTCCTTCCCTGTGGGATTCTGAGAGGGATGTCAGTGCCTTTGGAAAGATGGCGAAAGGGAGGGGGATTCTGGCCGTTCGGGACCCTACGGATACGGTGACCTTACAGCGGAAAGAAGCTGTTCCATGCATATCGGGCATGAACGTAATCAAGCAGTTGTACTTCCCGGGTAGCGATTGAACGAGTCGGGCCGCAGGAAGAGCAAGACTTGTTGAAGAAGGCAATATGTGCCAGGAGACTGACGGTAAAATAAAAAAAAGATGACATCTGAGTTATTAGATCACTTTTGATCTGTTAAACAGATGGAAATACCCTTACAGTTAAAAGAAAAGTCGACATTTGTTGTTGTTCTGTGAAATAATCACGTGTTAGAATAAAAACACAGGAGCAGGCCTATCATCATCCATTTTTTTGGAAAATATTTTGCCAATATTTATTATAAAAATATAAACGTTTCCACTACAAATCATTTTACATTAGTAGACAAGGCAATTTGCACACGTAAACTCTCCCAGACACACGGGCCAGTCTTTTGACAAAGGGATCTGGATATTGCATAGTGCATAACAGTATTGCTCTCTCAGATGTCCCAGGTTTATAAAGTCATTTGATAACCAAAACACAGATAGCAGTGACAGATAATTTACTGTATGCTACAAAAAATGTTTATCAACATTGCACTGTATTATGTTAACAAATAGATAATAATGTAATCATAATTGCTTTTAATTGTAGAAAAAAAACAAAGCAGACAGCAGAATATTGAAATACAATCTTATCTAGGAGGACTGATCGCTGATCACAGTTGAAACTTGAAGCACCGTGTGAAATTTGTCACAGTACACTGTATTTCAAGCTGTCGTGGTGGAATTTGTAATACAAAATATGACACGAATCATTTAGATATCTGAGCTGCTATTATCACATTTTAACCGAGACTTAACGTCATTTTTTGGTTTTATTATCAATGTAGTAACGAGATCTATTTATCTTCTAAAAGTATGAGGCTAAATATTCTACCTCAATACCCATGGCCATTTGAGTTACAATATCTGCTTACACGTGAAGAAATACTACATTTGAAAAGTTGACCGTGACTCAGTATTTCTAAAACTAATTTGATCTCAATGTAATATAGCTGTAACAATTTAATGTATTAACATGTGTGAGTACAACTTTGTTATTTCAAGATATTCTCTGGTAATAGCAAAGATTTCATGTGGAACTTTAACCATTCTTGTAATTGAATAATCCAAATTGTGGCCACGGAAGTATTTGCAGTTTAAAGGGAAATCTGAATCCTTCTCTCTTTCGTGTACCGCAACTTCTTTTCCGCACCGGCAGTCCTTACAAGCTGCAGCTACCCTTTTCTACCTTCTCTCTATCAGTTTCATCACAGTGCAGCTCTAGTGTTTTTGCACCATGCCTAATCAGCAGTATCATTTTACAGGGCTATCATTTCCAGAAAAAAACAAAGGTCAGACAAACGTGATACGTGAAAATTCAAAAAACCCGGGGAGCGATCGAGTAGTCATTTTTTAATCACTCTTGAATTTTGATCATATTTATGCAGAAAATAAACAATAAATATGAATTTTAAATTATTATTACTTAAAGGCAAGGAGTTGCGGATTCTTTAGAGATCAAGGAGAATAGGGTCTGGTATCAAGGTCATATGAGGGGTCATGAGTCCAGCTACGGTGCGGTTCAGTCGGCTCACACTGGGAGGTTCCAGAGGAAGAGTCTGAATGTTTGGTCGGCCAATGTCCAACTGTGGACATTTTGTTGGGTGTTGTGAAGGTTAAATATCTCCTAGACACAGGGTCTAACGCATGGGTCTCAAACTCTTAGCCCATATTTTGTGTCCCGCGCGTAACTCTGAGGTCCGCCCCGTAAGATCAGGTAAGATGTCTTGGCCAGGTCTCCCTCGAAAAAGAGATTTTTAATCTCAATGGGACTTCCTGGTTAAATAATTAAAAAAATAAAAATAACATTTACTGGACGTTTCTATTAAAAGCTCCGTGAAAAGATTCAGATGCTGCTCGATGCCCAAAGTCTGGAGGATCTGCCCCACTTCTGTGTGTACTGCCTCTCAGATGAGCACACGGCCTGAGGAGCCTGTGTCGGTGATTTGTTGATGTAGGTGTCCGTCGACATTTTGTGTGAAACTACCCAATGAACACTCAGGAAATCCTTAAGGTTTCTGATGTTTATATGTATCTGGTATGTCTAATATCCTTGTTTAGTTGGAAACTAGACAGCTATGAACATGGCTTACTGACTGGTTAAAGGATATATACATTAATGAAATTATCTTTTTAAATTACCATTATGACTCTACTGAACCTCTGAGCCCTGGATTATAACCATTGTGAATGTGTTGGGAGGCTGCATCGGCGTGGCGATGGTCCGTCACCTCCAAAAAGGAGCTGGACGACGTGAAGAAAACTGCTAGTTTTGAGTTTACCCAAGTATGTCAAAACCCTGGAACCGGGGGGAAATAATTTGTTCCTTGACCCCCTCAGCGAGTATTTAATTTTCTCTAGATGAATGAGTTGCATCAGGTCACCAAACCACATAGATGTCATGGGTGGGTTTGTTGATTTCCAGTGCAACAATATTCTTCTACGTGCAAGAAGTGTCATAAACGCCATGATGTTTTCATGTTTTTTTGTTATTGTGCAGTGTTGTCTGTCTGTGGCACCAAATATAGCTGAAGCTGCGTTGAGTTGGAGATGAATAATAAGAGCCTCAGAAAGTGTTTTAAAGATCGTACACCAGTAAGATGTCAGAGCAGGGCATGACCAGAACATATGAGTTAAGTTGGCTGAGGTGTGATGGCATCTGCTACAACTAGCATCCGAGTTGGGGTATATTTTAGCTAGCCTTGCTTTTGAAAACTGAGCTTGATGCAGAACTTTGAATTGGATTATGGCGAGTTTTGCACAAGAGGAGCTGTCATTCACTCTTTGTAGAGCACAGTTCCACACGTCTTCTTCTGTCAGACCCCAGTTCACCTTCCCAGTCCGCCTTTATCTTTGCCAAGGTCACGTTTTTAAGAGATGATATACAGTCATGTATTCTTGAAATTAGCCGCTTTGCGTCGGATGGAAGTTCGAGCATATCATCCAAGCCTGCCACTGAAGAGATATTTGGAAAGTTGGGGTCTTGACACTTCAGGAAGTGGCAGACTTGGAAATATCTAAATAAACTGGACCGAGGAAGATTAAATGTGTGTGATGAATCCTCAAAGCTGGCAAATACCTCGTTCATGTACATATCCTTAAATCTGGCGATGCCTTTTCTTCGCATGGGAGAGAATGCAGCATCCAATCTAGCTGGGTGGAAGAGGTGGTTATTGCATATAAGGCTTATGTTAAGAAGATATTTAAAACCAAAGTTCCGTCTAAATTGAAACCATATGTTGAGGGTGTTGATGACGATTGGGTTGTTTGTGAAATGTGATGTAGAAACTGAAAGACTGGAGGTGACCAGAGCTGTAAGAGATGTTGAACTGCAGGATCTCGCCTCATAGTGACACCAGTTCGTATCTGGGGCATGAAGCCAATAGGTCATTTTTTGGACATTTGTTGCCCAATAGTAGTAGCAAAGATTAGGAAGAGCAAGCCCTCCTGTAGTTTAGGCCTCTGTAGGAGCTCCATACGTATTCTAGGGTTCTTGCCATTCCATATAAATGAGGTGAAAGCTTTGTCAATACATTTAAAATAAGACTTAGGAAGGTAGAGTGGAAGGCATTTAAACAGGTAAAGACATTTTGGGAGCACATTCAACTTCATGCAATTTACTTTCCCTGCTAAGGATAAGTGAATTGTTTTCCATTTTTTAAGATCTAATTTAACTTTCTCAAGTAGAGAAGAAAAGTTTTCTTTGTAAAGGTTCTGCATATCTCTTGTGATGTTAATGCCCAGGTATTTAAAACCATTTCTCGACATTTTGAATGGTAATACGTTATCCTGGATCTTAACATTGCTGTTTAGGAGAGAGATGGGACGATTCTCCTCTTAAATGATCAGGTGAGTTTAGGGTTCGTAATTCAAACCACAAAGACTCGGTTAATGAAGGCCCGGAAGAGGGAATACAGGAACAGGATAATCACAGCGCTGGTCGACAGAAACACCTGCGCTCCGGTACTCTGGTCACCGGCCTCCTGCACGCCCTCCCGAACGTGGTTGCCCCCCACCGAGGCTTGTGCCGTTACCTTCCTCGACGGAAACACCGGTACTCGGTGGTGCTGTACAGGCATGTGTACAGGCATGTTGGGGGGCAGGTGCTCAAACAAAAAAAAAAGGGCACCCATCGCCAGAATTATTTCTGAAATTAAAAATAATAAATTAAATTTAAAAAACTGGATATTTTTAACTTGTGTATTTATTTTTGTTAACAAACTAACTCAAATTATCAAATTGAATGAATAAATGAGTAACTGACCCGGCACTACAGTAGGTAAAGGAATGTTGAGAGCCTCTGCCTTCTCTGACGCACCTTGAAATATCTCAGCAAACTTCTCCTCAGACCTCAATGCTTGTGTTGTGTGAATTACAGCATCATGAGCTTGTAGGCTGTGGGGAGGTCCAGGCTTTCCTATTGCAGAGCGTTTGATGCAAGAGCAGTGACTTCAAATGCTGGTGGTGATTTCCATGCAGAGGATGAATGCTAAGTTAATCGCATTTTTCAAAAAAAATTCTAGCTGTGAATTCTTGTTACATTTATAAACATAAATTCAACATACTTTCGAAATTGTCTAAAGGGCTTTTATACAACAACACAAAGCGTCAGGGCGAAAATCTCACTCAAGAACTCAAATAAATGCCCCGTCAGATATCAAAACACATTTGGGGGGAATTGATGACAGAGAGAGTCATCTGTATTCTTAAATACTGATGAATGAAGAAAAAATTGGGCTCCAGCATAAGGGGCACTTTTCTCATCCAGGGCAAAGGGGCAGGTGTTGAGCACCACCAGGGTCTATCTGTGCACGTGCCTGGTGCTGTAGCAGTCTCAGATATCTAAATGATTCGTGTCATATTTTTTATTACAAATTCTACCACGACCGCTTGAAATACAGAGTACTGTGTCAAATTTCGGATGGTGCCTCACGTTACAACTAGACAAGATTGTATTTTAATATTGAAACGGGTCAGACAGTTTGCCCAGTGTGCCCGATGACCAAACCGACTAGGAGACACAGAGTTTGCCTGATCTCAGTTTGACCAGTGTGCCGAGCGGAGCTGAAGTGGAAATACCAACTGGGAGAGCAAGGTGCCTAGATTTTACTTCTCAGCTGAGTCTCCGGTCGAGGTTACCTACAGTTCTCGACAGAAACACCTGTACTTCGAGGCTGCTGTCGCAGTCTGCCCAGAAACTTTGTTTTTAAAATGCTCTCAGACGTCGAGGTACCTCGAGAAGATCGACGAGACTTTTACTCTCCAGAAAATTTCGGACGCGGCGCCGGTGGGGGACCCGGTGTCGGGTGCGGCTCTGAGGCGGCAGCAGGGACAGGGGACGCCGACAGGACACGGGGAGCCGGAACTGGTAAAAAGATTTACCAATGTGACATTGCAGTCAATCCCAAAGCCCGGCACTTTAACCAGATCGCCGGGCATCGTGTCAAGATGGGGCTAACAACCATGCCAACGGTCCGGTGAGTTTGGGTTTTGTCATTCAAACTTTAAAGTCACGGGTAATGAAGGCCCGGAAGAGAGAGGACTGGTGCTGGCCGGACCGCCAACTGGAGTAAAGAGATTCAGCAATGTGACATTGCGGTCAATCCCAAAGCCCGGCACTTTAACCAGATCCCCAAGACCGTGCATCGCGTCATGATGGGGGGGAACAACCATGTCAACGGTTCTGCTTTTAAACGATCCGGTGAGTTTGGGGTTTGTCATTCAAACCTTAAAGTCACGGGTAATGAAGGCCCAGAAGAGAGAATACAGTAAAATGATCCTCACATTGCTGGTCTTTCTGGCTCCCTGCTGCTTCATATTCGAGGGCCAAATGGCTCAGAGGCCGCTATACCTCAGTGCCTAAGCCGTATGGTCTAGACCTCAGGCGTGAGGTCTCAGTGAGGATAAAGAGTCACTCTGAATTTCTTCATTCAATAAAAGATACTCAGAGATTTGGGATTTTACACGTATCACGTTTGTCTGACCTTTGTTTTTTCTGGAAATGATAGCCCTGTAAAATTATACTGCTCATTAAGCTTGGTGCAAACACACTGGAGCTGCACTGTTATGAACTGTTATGCCGGTACAGAAAAGATATTACGGTACACGAAGGAGTGAAATGAAAAAGGGCTAATTTTCTGTAACTAGTGAAGCATTTAAGCAGAGTAAAACTAGCAAACTAGCAAGCAAACTAGCAGACAATCGGCTAGTTAGCTAGCTTCCTAATTCTAGTCTGCTTAAATGCTTCACTAGCTACAGAAGATGGTCACACGGCAGGCTGGTGTGATCGGTGTAACGGTCCCTCGACCAGAAAGATAAGTTAGCTAGCTCAGTAGCTAGCCATCTGGCTGAGCTAAGTCTGATCTCTCCCCTTGTAGCTTTGAAGGATTGTTTGTGGGTGTGTTATTCTATGTTGTGTGCCACAGAAACTATATCTACTATCTGTCATGGCGATCATGTGACTGGGCTCTTAAAGCTCTTGGTGGAGGACCAGGTCCAGACACCTGGGTAAAGGCCTGTTGGACCTGCACAAAGACAAACGTTTCCCAGAGTCACTCATACACACAGGCTGGGGGGAGCATAGGATGACAACTGTATTTAAACACCTAAGGTTGGCATGTATGACCCAAGAGGTCCTTCATATCAGCCAAATCACCAACTTGCAGGTCCTCACAACTACGTATAAACTGCTGGTCCAAAATCAGCCTCAGGGTTGCAATTACCAGGTAAACTTCAACCAATATAGGTAGATTCAATGAGTGTCATGAACTGTAGAGGGCCTAACAGTGGTGTTAATTTTATAATAATAGACATAACCTGAGAAAATTCAGGTTTAACATTTTTGAGAGCTTTTGATGTTTAAATTCATTTTTGTGTTAACAAAAAAATATCATGATTTTAGCAGTTAAAACCATGACTAGACCAGTGATTCTTAACCATAGAGCCGCGGCCCCCCATTGGGCCGCGAGCGCCACCTAGAGGGCCGCCAAAAACGTTCTGTTTTTCACCTGTGGGCTGCGGGAATGCATAGGTAATGAATTGAAGACACCAGAGATATAGTGATGGGAATTCTGGCTCTTTTTAGAGAACCGGCTCTTTTGGCTCGGCTCACTAAAAAGAGCCGGCTCTTTCGGCTCCCAAATGGCTCTTCAGATTTTTTGGTGCTTAAATGAATTTATTACCAACAATAATGTAAAATTATGCGCAATATGAATTACTAATGTAAAAAAAGATGCAGCATGCACAGCATGCACAGAGACGACGCCACACATATTGACCAATTAAATGCGGCTTGAGAGAGAGAGAAAGAAAAAAAGCGGCTCCCAATCAGGAGCTGGCTCCCGTCGTTCACGTCAAAGAGCCGGCTGTCAGAGCCGTTTCGTTCGCGACCGACACATCTCTACATATCACTGTTGTCCACGAGACGCTCAGTTACAATATATCTTCCCACCACTTGGTGGCGGTAATGCGTCAGTCAGCTATTTAACAAGCTCTAATATGCAGAAGAAGACACTCAGCCAGCAGCTAGCTAGCCTGTAGCGAAAGTTATAGAGAAGTATTTAAAACGAAAACATGAAGACTAAAGTGCTGCTGAACACCCAAACGTCTAAATGTTTGTGCAAGTATGATCCTGACTTCCCGAAGTAGGGCTTTGTGAACGGAGGCAACGAGGCGGAGCCTGAGCGGAGGGTGGGCTAACGCTAGCCTCGCTAGCTAACGCAGCACTGAAGGCTTCACAGCTAAAGCGGCATCTAGAAACCAAACATCCAGCGCTCGTGGGAAAGCCGGTGGGGTTTTCCCAGATAAAGGACAGTGTACTCCAGATGCAGGGAAGGTCCGTCTCACTGACGGGCAACTCCAAATGTGCTGTGAAAGCCAGCCGTCACAGATATGAAGAGCAACTTCTGGTTCTGCAGAAGACATGAAGACGGCTGAAGCATATCATTCACATCATAGGGCTATATTTTAATTTGCACTTTATTTAAAAGTTATTTACAGTTTATTTAATTTGAATTTTTTTATTTGGAATTGTGTGCACACTTGTCTGCACACTAATAGTTGCCCAATAATTGTGAACACACAGATATTCTCCAAAGAAAGTAAAAACCTCACTTTTACTGTCTTAAATATTCAGGTTTGAGGTTTATTAATATTTTTGATTAACTGAGAGCACTGTAGTTGTTCAATAATCCAATACATATTAAAAAAAAATCCTAATAGTTGTGCAGTGTATGTATTTTATTACCACATATTATTTATCACATTTCAATTTTATGAGAGTCTCCCTTGTTTTTGTTGAAAAATCGAATTATTAGTTATTTTTGTGTTAATACAAAACTTGAGTCTTTAAGACTTGAGCCTTTAAGTGAGTTATTGTATCAGCTTGATTTGTTCCATGACTTGTTGTCTGTGCAGGTTTACATACACATGATCAATAAATGTCTTTGTGATGATCACATTGCATCATGTCATTTATTTGACAAGGTTTTCTACTGTAGGTAGATTTGATTTAGTTATTGAATACAAGTCAAACCAAGAGTGAGATCAATTAGTTAATGAACCAATACAGTGTTAATATTTGAATGGAACTAAAGTAAGTATGTCTGTTTGTGTGTGTGTGTGTGTGTGTGTGTGTCAGTCAATGTAGCTAAAATAAGTGTGTGTGTGACTGCCCTGATTAGCTAATTGAAGCACCTGTGTCACTCAGTATATAATGTGTTTAATTATAATATATATATATATATATTATGTATGCACATTATATATATATAATATATATATATATATATTATAATTATATATATACACATTATATATACATAATTTATATATATATATATATATATATATATATATATATATATATATATATATATATATATATAATTAGGGATGGGTATCTATACCTGAGATATATATATATATTATATTGTCTATATTATAGTGTGTGTGTGTGTGTATATATATGTATGTGTGTGTATATATATATATATATATATATATATATATATATATATATATATATATATATATATATATATACTTAAAAAAAGGAATTCAGTAGTAAAATAGTTTTATTCTGAAGGATTAGTGCCGGAAATCCTGCTACATTTTGTATTTTTTGTCTTATTTAGTTCATTTATTAATGCAATTGTTTGACTCACTTTGGCCCTTAAATTATTTGTTTGTAAGAATACAATAATTAAATACAACTTGCTAAAAAGAAAAAAAGTGACCAAAGAATCAAATATAAGGCGGACACGTATTTTATTCTGAAGGATCTCCACCGGAAGTCCTGCTGCTACCGCGTCAGTGTGCCGTAAAGCAAGACGCGCTGCCGACCCGCCGTTCACACGGGCAGGTCAGACCCGCGCGAGCCGCTCGTTGACGTTAGAAGCTGCGCGTGAACCCGCGATTCTCGGTCCAGTCATGTCCGGGGCGCTCGCGCGGCTGCTCTTCTACCCGACGCTGGCCTTCAACGTCTTCATGGAGAAGGTGACGTCACGACGCTGGTTCGACCGGGTGGACGAGACCGTGATCCTCGGAGCGCTGCCGTTCAGGTCCATCACCAAACAGGTGAGCGGGACCAGTACTACCAGTAGGAAGTACCACACTGGAAATACTCCACTTCAAGTTTAAGTGTTTTTAAGTGTCAAAATAAAAGCATTGATTGTGCAGTAGAATGTACTTCAGTCAGTGTTTTACCATTTTTATTTATTTATTTATATATATATATATATATATATATATATATATATATATATATATATATGCACACAAATTGTGAGTGTTTCTGGGTTAGTATTGCTGCTGCATTAATGTGTATGTTGCACGTTAATTTAAGATCTTTTAAGGTTGTGTGAATTCTAACTCTAATTTACATTTATTTAATTTAGTTTATTCTTGGAGGTTCCTAATTTAATTTCAGCCAAGGACTCCTGACATTAAAATAGATGTAATGTAATAAAGCCTATTTACAAAAACTAAAACAAATTAGTCTTTTGTGAAAGAACAACACGAGAAATGTATTAGAAATATAAACCATGTGATGGATTTGTTAGATTAGAAAGGACTGAACTTTTATTTATATATGTTTGTGAAAACATTTCTTACATCATGTTAGCGTTGTTCCATAACTGAACTCCTACAGTATAAATACTTCTTCATTTAATCCCTTTTTAGCTTTTTGTACAGTAAACTTACAAGCATCTCATCATATTTACTCATGTATTGAAACAACCTTTGTACACAGTCTGGCAGTGACTTTGCTTTAGCTCTGTACATTGTCGGCATTATTTTATAATAAATCATTAAATTTCATAGCATGTGATCTGTAAAACAAAGGATTTGTGTGCTGATCGTAACCATAGTAACCATAGTAGCCATAGTAGCCATAGTAACAGCATTATTCGCTCGTTTTTGTAACAAAACTGAATTTATAGATGTTTTAAAAGTTGACCTCCACACAATAAGATACATATGGAAGTATAAGTGAGCAATACATGATATGCAAGGCCTTAGAAGTTAGTCCATCTCTACATTCATACAGTATTGCTATTAACTTGGACATTTGACAATTTATATATTCAATATGTTGTCTCCATGTTACTTTATGATCCGTCAACTCAGGAATTTTCTCTCAAAAACTCTTTCTATTTTATTTTCACAGAATGTTAATTCAATATCCCCTTCAGCAAAAATGACACAGTTTAATAATTTAGTAACATTACAAATATGGTGAATGTAAAGTATAAAAAGTATTGGGCCCATCACTGATCCCTGTGGTACTCCACAGGTGAGCTTCCTAAGTCCTGACACCCCGTCATTAACCTGCAACCAGGAGTGAGCGATCCCTCTCATCCCATACTTCTCCAATAGTATAAAATGTCAACATTTTTCATTTGGAAAGTGTTAAGTTTTCCATCGGAAAAATTATATGACGATATATAATTGTCTCTGCCCTAATATTTTTAATATAGATTTAGTAGCTGAAGTTTCCTTGTTTCAGAGACCTGATGGTTGTTGTGGTTGTTGTGTTGCAGCTGGTAGAAACAGAAAACGTCCGAGGCGTCATCACCATGAACGAGGAGTACGAGACCAAATATTTCTGCAACTCCGCTGAGGTGAGTTCACTTCAGCAAGAAGGTGTGATAGCTAAATTACAATAATGAATTAAAGTAAAAGGGAAGAAATCAGCCAGTTTATAACTGGCTGATTTCTTCCCTTTTACTTTAATTAATTATTGTAATGTATAGTGTGCATTCTAACTCCAGGTGGCTGGTTTACACCTGAAACAAACAGTCAAGAAGTAATGGATTAGTCGGGATATGAACGACGGCTTTGGTTTGTCGGCTGCAGGAGTGGTGCGCGGCGGGGGCGGAGCAGCTGAGGCTGAGCACGGTGGACTACACCGGCGTGCCGAGCCTGGAGAACCTGTGCAGCGGCGTGGAGTTCGCCCTGCGGCACCGAGAGCGAGGGAGCAGCGTGTACGTCCACTGCAAGGCCGGGCGCTCCCGCAGCGCCACCATGGCCGCCGCCTACCTCATACGGGTCAGTGCACCGAATGAAGAGGGAGGAGTCAGTAGGAGAGGGAGGAGTCAGTAGGAGAGGGAGGAGTCAGTAGGAGAGGGAGGAGTCAGTAGGAGAGGGAGGAGTCAGTAGGAGAGGGAGGAGTCAGTAGGAGAGGGAGGAGTTAGTAGTAGAGAGGGAGGAGTCAGTAGGAGAGGGAGGAGTCATCGGAGTGGAAGGAGTTAGTAGTAGAGAGGGAGGAGTCATCAGAGTGGAAGGAGTCGGTAGTAGAGGGAGTCGTTGGTAGTAGGGAGGGAGGAGTTAGTAGAGAGGGAGGAGTCTGTGGTAGAGAGGGAGGAGTCTGTGGTAGAGGGGGAGGAGTCTGTGGTAGAGAGAGTCAGCAGGCAGACAACGTCTGTATAAAACGCAGCATATAAAGGACGCAGAGTGACTTCGCACCGTTTCTGCTGACAGGTGCACTGCTGGACTCCAGAGGAAGCCTGTCAGAAGCTGGCGTCGGTCCGACCGCACATCCTGGTGCGCTCCGCTCAGCTGGAGATGCTGAGGAAATACTACCAGCAGGTGTGCCAAGAGTCCAGCTGAGAGATCAGGGCCCGACCTCATCGTGTCTACTGCTGCTGCAGACTGGACTCACACAGAGAGTATCCCAATGTACACGCAATGAAGCTTTTAAATATGATTATCAAAAGTTTGAGGAGTTATCACACTTTTTATTTTCTCCTAAAACTCAGCTGGTTTTCTCACCTGTGGCTTAAAGATGTAAAATAAATGTGAACCTTTGTTTGGGTTTCTGTGACCGATCATCCTGTTTCAACGTTGAGATTCTGTTTGTTTGTGATTTTAATAATAAAAACGCTCCACTTAAATCGAGTTGTTTGTGCGCTTGTGGCTCATAACTTAAGAAATACTGACGGCCACGTTAAATATGACGTGTGAGAGAATGTTTACAGTTGTTAAATACATGCATGTGCACGAGTAATGTGATGACATTAACACATAGTCTACAGACATTAGTAATGACTTACTTTTTCAAAATATATTTATTTTAGTTTATGACTTCCTCCACTGATTTTCTGAATATGTTCTATGCTATATTGTTGGTGGAGCACAACAAAGTACATCACTCAAGTACAATAATCTCAACGTTGTACTTAAATACAACATTGAGATTATTGTACTTGAGTATTCATTTTATACTCCTATTTCTTCACTACATTTCAGAGGTAAATATGGTATTTTTTACTCCTCTACATTTATTTGACATCTAAAACAAGCAAACAAAACACAGTAAACACAATATATATATGATGTACAATACAACTCAAAGGTATATAAGGCATTTAACATTATTTCCACCTCAAACATCGATAACATTTAACGGTTTGAATGTTAATGCATCAATAATAATAATAATAGATAGATATATACTTTATTAATCCCCAAGGGGAAATTTGTTATCGTAGTAGCGCCTTACAATTTATAGTTTACAGATAAACAAATAAACACACAAGATAAAATATATAAAAAAACTACAGGAATGAGATATACAAAAACAAATAAAAACTAATATACAGTAATATATTGATACAACACTGACGGGGCTCGTATTATTGTATCTTATTATTCAGATTGTATTGTATTATTATTGTTTCTCCCTAAGAGAAGCAGCGGCTCTCCTTGCACTGCTCCTCCGGCCCGACAGGAGGCGACCGCCCGCTACACGCGCGCGCCTTCTTTCCCCAGAAGAAGAAAAAGAATTTGCTGCGAAACAAACATGGCGGCGTCCCTAGCACGGTTCGTCCGCGGAGGTCTCGGAAGGAGTTATAACCGTGAGTTGACCCGATACCCGTTTTATTTTACACTCACCGGTTGCCGCACCGACACGTGTAGTGTTGTGTGTGTCTTTCCTTCGCGGTGAGAACAACGAAGTGTCATTTTATAACCTTCAAACGGGTCGGGTTTGACCTTCGAGCTAGCTAATGCTAACGTTAGCTCAGGCTGCTTTGAATGACACTGTTTACGTGACAGTTTTATTTCGACAACTTTATGTGTTATGAGTAGATTTTTAGGGCCCTCCAGCTGGACTCGGTCTCCAGTCGCGTGTTTATCATTTTATTCTGATGTTTTTATGTTCCCAGTTGCAAGAAGTTCGAGTCTCCTCCAGCAGCAGACCCGTCTGCAGAGCTCCAGCAGCGAGACCAGCCGTGAGTATGACTGACATAGAATACACAATATAAACAATAAACACAATGTAAAGATGCATATTGTTAACAACCAACCAGGAAACTGCACTTTAAAACAAGTACATATTACAAAATAAAAGTGACGAGTGTATTTTATTGGGCAGAATGGCACATTTTAGAATAATGTTTATGTTATTGTGTCAACTACTGCATGAAAACAGCCATCATGCAACACTTATTTATTGTATGTATTAAGTGCCGCCTGGACAATAAAATACAGATATTACTATTGTAGGGTCATTTGCACATTTTCTAAAAATAGAACAAGCATTTGAGGGAATGTGTGTGTGTGTGTGTGTGTGTGTGTGTGTGTGTGTGTGTGTGTGTGTGTGTGTGTGTGGCTATTTGTGCAATGAATCAAAGAAAATAAACATGAATCAAAGGTCACTGACACACCGTGGTGTAGATTACACAGCCAAAAGAATGCATCGTCCATGTGGAACATTTGCATATTGGGTTAAACTAAAACAGACGCACATGAGGAACACGGTCCATCTCCTGTTTAAATGACCGTTGTGATACTCAATAACAAAGATGAGGCGGGAGAGTTCAGGGATGAAGTGTTCAGTCCTCTTGTCTCCTCCTGTCCTTCACGCAGCCACCGTCCGGCCCAGAGATGCCGTCACTCACAGCCAGCTGGCAGCGTTTGGGGAGTACGTGGCTGAGATGATGCCCAAATACATCCAGCAGGTCCAGGTGAGTTCATACGAGGTTCAGAGCTCACCGTCCTCGTGTGGGGCGACTCCTCTGGTTGTATAGAAGTATATGCTTCATGTGTTAAAGCTGCATTCTCTCTCCTGACCATCAGGGGGTGACTTCTCTGGTTGTATAGAATTCTATGCTTCACGTGTTAAAGCTGCATTCTCTCTCCTGACCACCAGGGAGTGACTCCTCTGGTTGTATAGAAGTCTATGCTTCACGTGTTAAAGCTGCATTCTCTCTCCTGACCACCAGGGGGTGACTCCTCTGGTTGTATAGAAGTCTATGCTTCACGTGTTAAAGCTGCATTCTCTCTCCTGACCATCAGGGGGTGACTCTTCTGGTTGTATAGAAGTATATATAAATGACTCTACTTCTCTTGATGTATTCCCTCAGTAAACATTGTAAACATGAGTTTATGTCTCAATCTCTAGTTTCAAGTCTTCTTCAATACAGCATGATGTTCATTTAGTAAATTATGGTCATTTAGAGTCAAACAGATCAATCACAGCCGGCATATGTCTCCTGTCTTTCATAAATATATGGAGGATGAGTTAATCGGGGCTTAAAGCAGAAGGAACGTATGCTTGAAAACGAACCTGAGACCTGGAATACTGAACTAGTCTTACATGTGTCCGCTGCCAACTATTAGAATCACTATATTTAGATTTTAGAAACACGCTGATGGCTTATTTTGTGTGTGTGTGTGTAGGTGACCTGTTACAACGAGCTGGAGGTGATGATCCACCCTGACGGCGTGATCCCGGTGCTGACCTTCCTGAGGGACCACACCAACACCCAGTTCAGGAACATGATTGACCTGACGGCCGTCGACGTCCCATCAAGGCAGAACCGCTTTGAGGTAGCTGTCACACACACACACACACACACACACACACACACACACACACACACACACACACACACACACACACACACACACACACACACACACACACACACACACACACACACACACACCTAGACACATGTCCTAATGGTAACATATTTGATCTGATTGCCTTCCTTTAACTCCATCTTAACTCTTTAACTCCACTTTTTTTAACCTGTGCAATAAAGCCTGTATTATTCAGCCAGATGCATTTCAGTGGAAGTTATTCAACTGTTAAAGGTTTGGATGCAAAGCTCTAATTGTGTGTTTGAGCTGTTGATGATTTCCTTCTTTCCTTCAGTGAAAACACTTTTGCGATCAGTGCAGTAATAATAAACAAACGGTACAATGAGACACCACATTTATTATTTACATTTGAAATAGTTTTGGCCCCAAATAAATAAGAGACGATTCCCCTCTGTCACATGACCCTCGGTCATTAGAGAGTCTCTCTGCTCGGTGGTTTGTCATGTGACTGCTAATGTGTGTGTGTGCAGATTGTGTACCACCTGATGTCGCTGCGCTACAACTCTCGTCTCCGCATTAAGACGTACACAGACGAGTTATCGCCGGTGGACTCAGCTGTTCCGGTGCACATGGCTGCCAGCTGGTACGAGAGGGAGGTGAGTGCCGAGTCACTGCGGTCTCCTTTGAGTTCCACTGTTAGGACACACTGAGGGTTCAAGCGGTGCGTCTGTGTCTCTGCAGGTCTGGGACATGTTTGGCGTGTTCTTTGCCAACCACCCGGACCTGAGGCGCATTCTGACGGACTACGGCTTCGAGGGTCATCCCTTCAGGAAGGACTTCCCCCTCTCGGGATACGTGGAGGTACTCGCTCGGCTTCCTTCGTTTATTCTGGCGCTGTCTGCTGGTTAGCTAACTAAGCGTGCTAATTCCACCACGCTTTCTACACTGCTTCCAGAAAAATGCACCGAACAAAGTGGACACTCGTATTGATAGCGGCGTTCTTGCCTACGCTGCCCCTGAAACTCTGTTCTAAACCTGGAACCGGTTCCATCATCGGTACTTTAGTTCTGGAGTGATACGTCCTCGTGCCGCTCTTTGCTCAGTTGTGCTTTAACGTGCTCCTGAGCTGAAACGCTGCAGGATCCTGTGATTTAAAAACTAGTTCATTTATTGATCTTGTAATAATTAATACAGGGTTCCTTACAAAACCTTTAAAAATCCTTGATGGTTTATCTTGAGACGGAATATTTAACGGCCTAGATCCTTTCTGAAACTGAATATTGTAAATTATTAATGTCGGCATCATTTACTTTTCTCCGTTTTCACAATTTGATCAGAATGTCACGACAAGAAGCGGCTGCTCACGTGGTTTTATTTTTGTATATTTTCCACAAAGACCTGACAGTGTTTAGACTTGAGACGTCCTCACGCTCCTTTCTCCCCGTGCAGGTGCGCTACGACGACGAGGTGAAGCGCGTGGTGGCGGAGCCCGTCGAGCTGTCGCAGGAGTTCAGGAAGTTTGACCTGAACTCTCCGTGGGAGGTGTTCCCCGCCTACCGGGAGCCCAAAGAGGCGCCGAAGCTGGAGGCCGGCGCCGCAGAGAAGAAGTGAAGCGTTCCTCGTTGTCAGCCACCTCCTGTCTGCTGGGGTCCTGAAGTACTTATGTAAATAAAGAATAGTCATAAAACAACCTTCAAAAGAGTCGTTGTGGATCAGATTTTAATTTCAGGATATTTCTGCTCAAATGAATGTGGATTTATTTAAGCCTACAAATAAATAAACTCTAGTGTTTGGTGTCCTCGTACTTTTAACGAAATACAAAAACACTTGTTACTGTAACAAACTCTTTTTGTGTGTGACTGTTTAACCCTTCAGGGTCTTAGGCCTTTTCTCAATTTTACATAATTTCTTAAATTCTCCTTTTTAAAAAGGCACTTACATATGTGATACATACCCATGTGTTGCATCTACATTGCAGAACAAGCTCAGCTCTATAATGAGGCATAATTGTCAACTTGCAATTATAAACTTGCAAGTGTAAAGAGATAATATGGCCCTAAAGCTGAAAGATGTAATCTTTCTTTAAATTCTTCATACCTCATGTGAAAACATAACTTTACTCGTGTGGATGAAACGCTTTGGTGATAGAAGTTGGTTTACCAAAGGTCTTAGGTTCACAAAAGCAGTGAAGTATATAAATAAAATGCTAGATACATGTAAATAAATGTCTAAAACCAAATCTTTTATTATTGTTTTGAGCAGAAATGTGGTCTGTCACACCTTTCACCAAAATGATAGAACTGGGACAGAAATTACTTCACACTGCAGATAAAGCTTCATGGGGTGTGTGCAAATAAAAAATGACCATCCCAACATTTTGGGTTTTCAAATAAAATATGTATTATTCATAAATACAAAAATATTTACACATACACATGTTCAGAAATAGAAAACAGACCCGGGCTGGTGGCTGTCAAGCCTCTCTGTAAAATAAATTACTAGTTAGTACTAAGTTCAATGAAAGAAAGTTACGATTACACACCAAACCAGTAACGTTACGTTAGCATGTTAGCACATTGCTAATGTAAACACACATACCGATAGTTAGCGTTACGTCTTACGAACACGTAACGAAGATCAGCACTAGTTGGTACTAAGTGATATTGACGATGCAGTCGGGTAATAAGCTGCTACTACCTGCAGTGGTGTCCCCGCTGCAGCAAGCTAGCTCCCGTTAGCTCCCGCGAGCTAGCGCTAGCTAACAGCCCCAACAGCCAGTGACGTTTCAGAATCAGACTAGCAGCGTAGCTGGGTGGGTGGGTCCTTAGGGATGTCCCGAGTGTTCATTGGTAGTTGGTAGTGACGTCATGACGTCGTTCGGCTTTGAACTCTAAATGTCACTGAAAGCAATGTTCATATATAGAACACAATTTCTTTTACTTTTTTCACACTGCTTCAAGATTCAAGATTCAGCTAACACACACACACACACACACACACACACAGACACACACAGACACACACACACACACACAGAGACACACACATATTTTGTGATTATATTATATATAATTATATATTGAAATATTAAAATGGGAGTGACTTCCTCACTTTTCAACAAGGAGGAGACGGAGAGTGAGATCGGGTCAGACCCGCCGTCCAGTGTTCAGTCGGACTGGGAGAGTTTGGGACACAGGAGCCCAGACTTTGACTCACAGAGGAGTCTCCAGTTGAGGTTTCCTGTCCTCGCCACACAGACACCTCGGAAGCGCTCTCAGAGTCTTCCTAGGAATTTCATGTTTCTCAAAATGTTAACAAATTTCTCTGCCCCACCAAGAAACAGCTGGAGTCAATTTAGCTGTGAGATTCTAGTGACTCATCTAATGTTGGGTATTTACAATCAGGCAGCAATGGAACAACACCGTGGGAGCATCTACATGATCATCAACGCGGTGAGTCAAGGGCTTTGGGAGGAGATTCAGCAATCTGAGATTGTAGTGAATCCCAAAGTCCGGGACATAAAGAAGATCTGTAAGTTAGTGCAGCGGACCCTGCACGTCATGATGGGGGGCGCCACCATGCCCACGATTATACTTTTAGAAGATCCGGTCAGTTTAAACTTCATGATTCAAACATTGAAGAATCGGTTAGTGAAGCCGAGGAAATATTTTCAGCGAGAGACGTGATGTCTACTGAGAGACGAGAGACGTGATGTCTACTGAGAGACGTGATGTCTACTGAGAGACGTGAGACGTGATGTCTACTGAGAGACGAGAGACGTGATGTCTACTGAGAGACGAGATGTCTACTGAGAGACGAGAGACGTGATGTCTACTGAGAGACGAGAGACGTGATGTCTACTGAGAGACGAGATGTCTACTGAGAGACGAGATGTCTACTGAGAGACGTGATGTCTACTGAGAGACGAGAGACGTGATGTTTACTGAGAGACGTGATGTCTACTGAGAGACGTGATGTCTACTGAGAGACGTGATGTCTACTGAGAGACGTGATGTCTACTGAGAGACGAGAGACGTGATGTTTACTGAGAGACGTGATGTCTACTGAGAGACGAGATGTCTACTGAGAGACGTGATGTTTACTGAGAGACGTGATGTCTACTGAGAGACGAGATGTCTACTGAGAGACGAGAGACGTGATGTCTACTGAGAGACGAGAGACGAGATGTCCACTGAGAGACATGATGTCTACTGAGAGACGTGATGTCTACTGAGAGACGTGATGTCTACTGAGAGACGTGATGTCTACTGAGAGACGTGATGTCCACTGAGAGACGAGAGACGTGATGTCTACTGAGAGACGAGAGACGAGATGTCTACTGAGAGACGTGATGTCCACTGAGAGACGAGAGACGAGATGTCTACTGAGAGACGTGATGTCCACTGAGACGTGATATCCACTGAGACGTGACGTCTCCGAGTGATTTGGTTTCCTCCCACATAATAAATCATAATAAAATGTAATTCAAATTGCTTTTTCTTCTTCTTAAAATATATTGAAGTAGCCAACGGTTGCATTGACGTCTGCATGTCAACGGCTGACTGTCAAATCAAATACATTTAAATTTAATAATATCTCATCAATGTATACTGTCAGTTTTCCACTAGATGAATTATAAATAATTCTCTAATAATAAATACATGTAAAATAGCGCTGCATTTAAGAACAAATTACAAAACAGAAAGCTTTTGAAAAATGTGCATCTTAAAATGTGCATCTTTAAACAACTTTCAGAAGGAAATGAACCACTGTTTGTATATTAACTGTTTGCCAAACTTCAATCATATCGTGTATATAATGTGTACTTATATTTAATTTAAGGGCCTTTAGAATCATTAAGTATTCACAAATTCTTCATTACTTTAACTGTGAAAATGTGAATCGCATATAGGGAGTGCCGTCTTTACAAAACAAGCGCTCCTTGACGCATTGAGCTAGCAGTAGCGCTAAGCTAGTGCGCTAACGGCAGCTATCGGAGCACATGTCAGGGAAATTAGCCGCTATTCAAATTAAAATAAACATGCATTTTCACAAGGCTTTGGTAGCGATATGTGTAACATGTCTTGCAATTAACAGGAGTAGCTAGTTGTGTCTAAAACAGAGCTGTGTTCTGCTGTCACGTTAGCTCACTAAGCTACTCTGGCTTGCTCGTCTGCTTAATATTTGATTCAGTTTTTATCATTGGTTAACTTCATACATTAAAAACTGAAGAATATGACTCAAGGGAGGAGTTATCTGTTTAAAAACAAGCATGTTAGTGAGTTTTGTGCATAAAGTAAATAGGAGAGTGAAAGTGGATGCAAAGGGAACATATCAACAATTTAAATAAGCACGTGTTCACACAAAAAGCGAACACGTGCAAGTAGATTACATGCAAAGTCAATGCACAGACGCAAATGGCACAGTCCAGTTTGTGTCAGGTTGTTTTATGACTTCTTTATTTACATAAATACTTCAGGACCCCAGCAGACAGGAGGTGGATGACAGCGAGGAACGCTTCACTTCTTCTCTGCTGCGCCGGCCTCTGTCTCCCGGTAGACGGGAACACCTCCCACAAAACAAGTGTTTTGTTTTTATTTATATTTAGAGTATACTTTAAACTCTTCATATATTGTTCAATTTGAACAAAAGACATTGCCTTAGTAATAAAAGCCTTTCTTTAATGTCGTCAATAGTTGTTTTGTGCTTTTTTTCTTCTTTATATAAAAATAAATAAAAAATACTTAATTTTATAATATATATATATATATATATATATATATATATATATATATATACATACATACATACATACATACACATCTCAGGTAGATACCCATCCCTAATTATAAATATCAATTATAATGTGTGTGTATATATATATATATAATATATATTGTGTGTATATATAATAATAACAATATTATACTGCGTGTATATATATATATATAAAAAAAAACATAATACAAATATATATCTTTTTAGTATGTTTATATATATATATATATATATAGACACATACATACACTCATATATAAAAAATAAAAATATATATATTATAATGTATATATATATATATAACAAATAATAAATATATTTTTTAGTATGTTTTTATATATATATATATATATTTTGTGTGTATATATAATAACAATATTATACTGTGTATATATATATATATATATATATATATATATATATATAAAAAAACATAATACAAATATATATCTTTTTAGTATGTTTATATATATATATAAAAAAACATAATAAAAATATATATATTATAATATATATATATATAAAAATATATACATATATATATATATATATTTATTTTTATTTATTTTCAGTCTTCATAGATACTGTGTTTTAGTGAAGTTAGGAGACATTGTTCACCAGCCACAATTTTATTGTTGGTAAATGATGAGAACTGATCACAGCAGACGGTGAGCTACAGTTGAAAAAGATTCCTCTCATCCATAATCGTGTATTGAATCATGTGATCATCTTCAAACAGCAACAGTATGGAGCACTTTAATAACGTCCAGTTACAACAACAACAACCCTCTTTGTCAACAGGAAGTCACTGAGAACAGCCGACACACACATATGTACACAGATACACCCACGGATTAAAAATAAAATAAACATATGGATGGAAGAGTGTGGAAGGTTTTGCGATGTGCTGAACACATATTTATATATATATATCTTTTCCCCCCCCAAAAAAAGTGCAAAAGTATTCATAATACATTTGGATTGCATAACATCAGAAAGCTAGAATTTCTTTCGTTTCTTCGTAAAAAAAGAAAAGGATATGTGAAAAGGAATATGCGTTACAAAATGCTGGCACCATGTATTACATCAACAACGGGCCACAGTAGTGTTAGTCCAGCGTACGATACAGACGCTCATCCTCGTGGAACAGACAGCGCTTCATATATTAATACCTTCATGTACGGCTAGAAGCGGGGAGGTCAGAGGTCAGAGTGTGGTGGTGGACGACGTGGAGTTCAGGATGTCGTGCTGGATCTTGGCGTTCGAGGCCTTGGACAGGTCTCTCTGCAGAGACACAAGACACGTCATGTGAGGAGGAGGAGGCAAACAAACAACGTTTCATCATTGTTATGAAATGTGTGTGGATTAGAGCGAAAGAGACAAAGAGAGAGAGAGAGAGAGAGAGAACCCTTTCACTTTTTATTGACGTGTATTCTCTCCTGGGTTTCTCGTACCTGGCTTACTGAGCTAGCGGCTAATTGTCAGGATAAGATGACGTAGGTCTGGCTTTCTCGGTTTCTCAAAGCAAGCTTAGATAAATCACCATAGCAACACAGCCAAAAATGTAAACCTGCTCCTGGGCAGGCTTACTGAACTTCACTGGATAAGCTGGACACTCCCACGGACAGAAAAGGCAGCTTCTTCCTCATTGATGAAGGAGCGATATTAGTTATATTAGGTCCCTCATCATGACTTCCTGTACGCGGCGATATAGATTTTGCCGGCAAGAAATACTTTATTTACGAAAGCTTCTCGAGTCGCGGACATTGATCACTACAGGCGCAGCTGATCGTCTCAGACACAGACTATCAGCCGCTGCATGCCGCTGTTCTTAAGTTTATTTAGCTCTTAAGAAACTTATGGATGTGTTGAAAGCATCATAATTATATGACAGTGTTATTAGTACACCATACATATCATTATTGTAGAACATGATTAAGGTGATCGTGATGAGAATACAGAGAATCACACATAATTTATTTTCACTGCTTCAATTGATTGAATTTCTGATTATGAATAATACATACGTACTGATCCGCCCATACACAAATTCAAACTCATATACACATATATAGTACATGATTCATACGCGCATACAGTACATATATCCTCATAAGTATATATTTATTCATAAATATAATCTGATTGATTTGGGTGATGAAGCACTTCAAATTAGCCGATACATTTTCTCAACACTGACGCATTTAACTTGTCTGATATATTTAGACGCTTATGTCTCGCAGCGGGGGCGGAGTTAAAGTTGCGTTCACGGCAACAATGTCGCAAAAACGTTGGAATACTCGCAACGCGTTTGCTGTGAATGACTACGGTACTGACTTCCTCATATGCGTTGATGATCATCTCCTGTTTCTCAGCAGAGAAATAAAAAGAGGTTCCTCTGAGTTTATTGTCCATTGTACTGTTAGAACATGGTGGTGTCAGTGCTCCATTATTATCCTTCTGAAGAGGAGCGGCGCATTTATCCAGATGACTGACATCTGGCTAGAATTAACGAGACGTTTCAGCGCGGATCAGTGAAGAAACCCAGATAGCCTGATGTCAATCATCTCCTAATTTAAGATGGAGATTAGGACATTTGCTTGACTTTGTTTAGTTAGGTACGAGAAACAGGGCCCTGACCGGATGAGCCAGACATATTAGTGTGAGATAAAGTAAAGACTCTAACAGAAAGGATGGGATGTGATCCAAAACTTTGACCTGCAGAAATCCCTTTTGTTTAAAAGAAAACACAGATTCTGAAAACACCATAAAGTATCGTTATATTGTGCATTTTTCTTATTACTTTATTCTCTTTTCTAAATAGGTTGTGCTTTAAAAATATATATTTTATTGCGTAACCTGTATGTACGAATGTTGCTGTAGTGAAAAAAAAAAAAAAAAGGGTTCATCCACATTCTGACCAATGGTTTCTTGACTTTTCCAGGTTTTCAATGAGCGTAAGAACCATGACAAAGTATCTATCCATCTATTGCTTCCTCTCTTGAAGCACTTTGTAAACTCGGTTGCTATATAAATAAAGTTATTATTCTAATTGTCATCCAGCATCTGGGTGTTTGTGTCCTTCAGATTCTTCTGTCACTTAAACTGGTCAAACTGGTCAAACTGGTCCTTCCCGCTGGTTGGGTCAGATGTGACTGAAGCAGCAGTTAAGTTTCCGATGATCAGAGGAATGCAGCGACAGAGATCAGTGAGACCAACACACGGTTTTAGGATTCTGAACACCTTGATGAACGCAGTGGGCTGACAAGTCGAGAATGTAAATTCACATCATCAGCATTGTTCCAAATGTGTGATTGCAGAGAAACGAGGGAAACAAAAGGAAGCGGAGGGGAAAAGATCAGACACAAAAGTGTACGTTACCACAAACTCGGAGTAGGTGCTGGCGACGGAGGCCATGCTGAGGTGGAGCGGCGGGCCGGCGCCCGCGGGGCTCCCCTTCAGCTGGGCCTCGTTCTCCTTGTTGCAGCCCTGCAGCCGGGGGTTGGGGGGCTTACCGCCAAGCGGCGTCCGTGAGGCCGGACCCTGGAGGACACACACACACACACACACACACACACACACACACACACACACACACACACACACACACACACACACACACACACACACACACACACACACACACACACACACACACACACACACACAAAAGGAGCAGAGAGGGACGGACGTTATAACGGCGGTTCTTTACTCTGACTTCTGTGTGGGGCGATGTGTTGGCTGGCTCTCAAGTTTAAATACATTTAATAAAAAAGGCTCTCAAGTTTGAGTTTTCTTCAGGTCTGATGTGTTGCATTTCTACAGCGGCGACCAGTACACATTATTGACAACTAATTATTTTTTTATATTTATATAGGAAACAATATTTACTATTTTCTGACATTTTACAGACGATTAGTCAGTAATTAAAACTACAGCTCGTTGCAGCTCTTCGGGGTCGTTCATCCTCATATCCGTCAATGTAGACGTGCAGAAGGATTTCCAGATTTAAAAAAAATAATTTTAAAGCGGGGAGCTAACGGGGACACTGACCGAAGGTAGTAGCGGCTCGTAACCCGACTTTTACGGTATTTATATATATTTCACTTGTTTCAGACGACCCAGGTCAAAATCTATTTAGCCTCGTTTTGACTTTAGTTTTGCCAGCGAGCCCTTTTTGCTAAATAGCTTGTCACCGTCTTCCATCTTGTAAAATCGAAACCGACCTTGTTGGCCGACAGAGGTGGGCGGGGCCCCGGCGAGCGGCAGAGCGTCCCCCCGTAGACGGAGCGGCCGGTGCTGTTGGAGGTGGCGCTGGAGATGCTGGAGGTCGCGTTGCACTGGTGGGAGAAGCAGACTGAAGCGCTACACGTCTGTGAGGAAGCAAGAAGCCGCAGCCTGAACGTGAAATCTGTTTGTTTCCCCCCCACCTTTCGTGACTTGTTGGGGGTCTGCGTGCCGAGGAGCCGGCGCTTGGTGGGGGTTCGCACCGCCGTCCCGTACAGCATGTCCTCCTCCGTCTGCTTGTTCTTCTTCAGATGCTGCGGAGAGTTTGTGAAGAGACGAGTCAGCACTTCTCCCACAGCAGAAACACACAAAACAAACGAACAGCGGCCGGTTTTACCCGCTCTTCTTTCTCCTTCTCCTTCTCCACCCGGTGCAGCTCCCACTGCTCCTCCACGTACTGCAGGAACTTCTCCCCGTTGACCAGGAACTCACGATCCTGCTCGCTTTCCCACGCGTCGATCTGGGCTTTTAGTTTCTTTTCCAGCTATAGAAACAAAACACAGGCGTTTGCTGCGGAAAGCTCAGACGTTGGTTCAGGAAGCCAGAGGCGGCCGTCGTACCTTGGGGAGACTCTTGTGCAGCTCAGACCTCTGCTTCTCCTCCTTGAGGAGATTCCCTCCTCTGTTGGTGAACCTCGTCGGATCCGTGGCTTTTTTCTGTGGGAGAAGGAGACAGAATACCACCGTGACCTTTTAACCTCGGCTCCCATTAGATAGATAGAGAGATAGAGAGATAGAGAGATAGATAGATAGATAGATATATATATATATCATAAACTGTGTGCGGACACAAATGTCCCCGTTTAACGTGCTAACGCTAGGTAATGACGTGCTAACGCTAGGTAATGACGTGCTAACGCTAGGTAATGACGTGCGAACGTACTCTGCTAATATTAGCTCCACATGTGTCTAGGTAGGAACGTGACGTTCTAGAAACCTCTCCGGGTAGCGAGACTACGATTGGCCGGCCTGCGTTTGTGGGCGGGGCTTAGAGAAAGGTCAACTCGCCTCCAGCTGCAGGAAGAGTCTCCAGCTGTCCTCCCACTGGTGGACGCCGTTGAAAAGCTCCTGGTGCTCCTCGTGGTGCTGCTTCAAGCGCTGGAGCTCCAACTCATGCAGACCCAGCAGCTCCTCAGTGAAGTCCTCTAAGAGCAGAACTAGGGATTAAAGTCTGAGAGCTTTTCTAAAGCCCAGTACACAAAAAACACCCAAACCCACACGCGCACAAACACACAATCACACAATCACATGCACACACACACACACTCTCTCTCTCTCTTCTTCTTCTTCACAGGTGAAACGAAGCGACCCACCGCTGAAGTACGGGGTGAAGGCCTGCCGCTGGCCGGCGCTGAAGAAGCACTTGTCCCAGAGCACGTTGACCTCTGAGCGGATGGCGTCCGTCACGTTGCGGATGTTCAGCAGCTTGAGTTCCTCCAGACGCCGGACTTCAGCTTGGAGCTGAAGACGGGGAAATAAAGTGCTAACTTTAAAACGGCCAGAGTACAAAGTCCACCACTCAGGAAGCGGCTCTGGTCTCCTCACCGCCTCCAGGTTCCTCTTCCGGGACGCCACCATGTGCTCGTTGAAGGCCTCCCTCTCCTCCTGAGGGACGCCCAGGCGGTCCCACAGCCGCTGGACGTTCTCCCGGTTCTCCTCGCACGCCGCCTCGTTCTGCGCCTTGCGCTCCTCCAGCTGCAGGGCGACACGCGGATCAAAACCTTTTGTCACGCCCCACTTTGGAGGAGGACACATGTTCACGCCCCGCCGCCCCAACTAAGCTCTAACAAAATGATGTTTATGGAAATCACTTTTTGTGACTCCTCCATCCGTGCTTTTTTAAATAGAATTAAAAAAATGTAGTTCACTTTCAAGTAAACCAGATTTCTCCATCAGACAAAAACAACAACATGTGCAATCACTTTGTTAGAACAACGCAAATAAAACGTATATCTGTGCAAAGAATAACTAATATTTGGCAAATAAATTGCGTGAAATGAAAATGAACCCGTTTTGCATTGAATATCTTTTAAAGAAAATAACAATAACGTTCAACTTGAGCCAAACAAAACTAAATAAGT
Source organism: Taurulus bubalis (assembly GCF_910589615.1). Classification (NCBI taxonomy): domain Eukaryota; kingdom Metazoa; phylum Chordata; class Actinopteri; order Perciformes; family Cottidae; genus Taurulus; species Taurulus bubalis. The sequence continues at coordinate 2,866,844 of NC_136603.1, read as the reverse complement.
GCAGATGTGTGAGGAAATGCAGAGAATAATTTCAGAGACGCAGACACACAATCACACACACAGAATAATGTCCCCACTCTGGGATAATAAAGGATTATAAAACATGTAAAGCTGGAACCCAGTGAGAGAACCTGCAGTAAATGAGCCTGGAACCCAGTGAGAGAACCTGCAGTAAATGAGCCTGGAACCCAGTGAGAGAACCTGCAGTAACATCAGCTCCAGTGGGTTCTCCGGTCTCTTCTTACCTGCTGGACGAGCAGCTGCAGGGATGCGATGTTGTCTCTGGAGAGGCAGAACGAGTCCTCGTCCTCGCAGACCACGTCCTTCTCGAAGCTGTTCTCGGGGACGTGGTCCAGCGCCCCCATGTGTACGATGATCCTCCGCTTCAGGTCCATGAACTCACCGTACCGCCTCGCCTGGAACCGCAGAGATCAGGAGTTTTATATTAACTCTCTAGAGTCTGGTTTCACGTAGAAACACGTCATGAACTAAAAGGTTCCTTCGGCTGAATTGAACTACGAGCGTCTGTCTCCACAGCTGGTGATCGGAGTGTCTGATGGTTAGAGAATGAAATAGTCTGTCTGTCTCTGCCAAGCTGAACTTAACTTCTCATGTTATCATCAAAGAGAAATCCTCTCACCTCGTCCTCAACTTCCTGTTTTATGAATGAAGCGGAACACGCATTGAAGCAGCCATGCTGGCTGTGTGTGTGTGTGTGTGTGGAAGGTCATCCCTGCAAACCCCACCCGGAGAGTATCTGTACTTTCAGAAAGTACTCGTCCCACAACTAGAGTCTTTTTACGGGTTAAAAGGTGTCGGAGAACCTAATCTAGACCTTGGTCCCTAGAGCCTAATCTAGACCCTGGTCCCTAGAGCCTAATCTAGACCCTGGTCTCTAGAGCCTAATCTAGACCCTGGTCCCTAGAGCCTAATCTAGACCCTGGTCTCTAGAGCCTAATCTAGACCCTGGTCTCTAGAGCCTAATCTAGACCCTGGTCCCTAGAGCCTAATCTAGACCCTGGTCCCTAGAGCCTAATCTAGACCCTGGTCCCTAGAGCCTAATCTAGACCCTGGTCCCTAGAGCCTAATCTAGACCTTGGTCCCTAGAGCCTAATCTAGACCCTGGTCCCTAGAGCCTAATCTAGACCCTGGTCCCTAGAGCCTAATCTAGACCCTGGTCTCTAGAGCCTAATCTAGACCCTGGTCTCTAGAGCCTAATCTAGACCCTGGTTCCTAGAGCCTAATCTAGACCCTGGTCCCTAGAGCCTAATCTAGACCCTGGTCCCTGATCTAGACCCTGGTCTCTAGAGCCTAATCTAGAACCTGGTCCCTAGAGCCTAATCTAGACCCTGGTCTCTAGAGCCTAATCTAGACCCTGGTCTCTAGAGCCTAATCTAGACCCTGGTCCCTAGAACCAAATCTAGAGGATACCCCGCCTCTCTCCTCTCAGACGTCGGCGCCCCAAAGCGAGCTCCCACCTTGCCCCGCCCCCCTTCAGCTCTAGAGGAAACCCCGCCTCCCCCTAAAGCCAGCTCCCATCTTGCCCCGCCCCCCTACAGCTCTAGAGGAAACCCCGCCTCCCCCAAAAGCTTGTTCCCATCTTGCCCCGCCCCCCTGCAGCGCTAGAGGAAACCCCGCCTCCCCCCAAAGCCAGCTCCCATCTTGCCCCGCCCCCCTACAGCTCTAGAGGAAACCCCGCCTCCCCCCAAAGCTTGTTCCCATCTTGCCCCGCCCCCCAGCAGCGCTAGAGGAAACCCCGCCTCCCCCCAAAGCTTGTTCCCATCTTGCCCCGCCCCCCTGCAGCGCTAGAGGAAACCCCGCCTCCCCCCAAAGCGAGCTCCCACCTTCTCTGCGTTCTGGTTGTTGACGTGCTGGCCGAAGCTCTCCAGCGTCTCCGCCGTGGGGACGCAGTCCGGGGCGACGCCGTACGGCGCGCAGCACAGGACGTCGCACAGGTCCTGGTCCTGGTCCAGCAGGGCCTGCAGCCGCTGCAGCCGCTGGGCCTTCTCCGTCATCAGAGCCCCCAGCTGCGTGCGGATGTTCTTCTCCTGCTGCAGCACGCTGATGTCCGTCTCCTCCTGAGCAGGAAGAAGAGAACCTCGTCAACCGGCCGGTCGCCACGACGACGCAACACCCGGGCTCCGGAGCGGCCGTTACCTCGAAGCCGGGCAGCTGGAGCTCCAGGTAGAGCTTCTCCAGCTCGGTCCTGCAGTTCTGAATGCTGCCGATGAGCCTGGTCTTCAGGGACTCCTCCTCTTTGATCATCATGTCCAGCAGACTCTGGCAGAGGAAGACAACGAGGGGAATCAGCATTGAGCCGACTTATTGAAACGTAACAGATACTGACTTCATTGAAGTAATGCCTTTCCAATCCCACCGTCTGCCAACGGTCTGCCATGTCAGTGTTATGTGAAGGTGACAAATGTAATGATAAAGTGGCAAGTGTACTTATGCCAAATTATGATATTCGATAACTAAAACGATCGCTAGTCTCACGTTACAACGCCGCTATAACAGACAAAGCTGGGGGGAACAAAAACTCTCAATTTTTAAACTAACGTCATCAGTGGACAGAAGACTGAGGCCTTTGCATTACGGATGGTAAGTCAGTGTTGTGTTTCAAGATGCTTCTCACATGAGCCAGCAGTAAGACCTAGAGAGGGATTAATACACGTTAGTCCACCATAGAAGCTCTGGTATCGATGTATATTTACACAGCGTCTCATTTAGTGCAGAACATCAACATCAGCCCAATTAAATCCAGTATCAGGCTCTAGTCAATACAAACAGTCGTCTGTGGACTTTAGCGTCGTCGTAACCTGGAACACAAAGGTCTCTTAAAACAGATGTTGTGCTGTTTTTACTTTCTATATTCATGTTTCTTGACTTTGCAGAACATGCTTTTTATTCTCTCATCCCAAAATGTAATCTACACCCTGGTCCCTAGAACCTAAACTAGACCCTGGTCCCTAGAACCTAAACTAGACCCTGGTCCCTAGAACGTTATCTATACCCTGGTCCCTAGAACCTAAACCCTGGTCCCTAGAACCTAAACTAGACCCTGGTCCCTAGAACCTAAACCCTGGTCCCTAGAACCTAAACCCTGGTCCCTAGAACCTAAACTAGACCCTGGTCCCTAGAACCTAAACCCTGGTCCCTAGAACCTAAACTAGACCCTGGTCCCTAGAACATTATCTATACCCTGGTCCCTAGAACGTTATCTATACCCTGGTCCCTAGAACCTAAACCCTGGTCCCTAGAACCTAAACTAGACCCTGGTCCCTAGAACCTAAACCCTGGTCCCTAGAACCTAAACCCTGGTCCCTAGAACCTAAACTAGACCCTGGTCCCTAGAACAAAACAACAGTGCAAAGATGTAAACAAATAAATAATCATCCTGAAAGTGATTTTTTTTTTTTATAGGCGGACCTGAAACCTTTTCATTTTTCTGTGTGTCATCTTCATTTACTCTTAACCAGTAACATATAGACTGATATGTACACATCTGAACTAAATCTCACATGTGTACCTTTTATTATAACACAACATTATTCAAACAGCCCTAGTGGTTGCAGAGATACACCCTTTTTAGTTTGGGGATGACATTTTCTAGCACAGGCCTAAACACAGGTTGTTTTTAAAAGGTTAAGTGATGTCTTTGCAACCCCACTATATCTGGATGTAACTTCATGCACAGGAATACTGGTCCCTGGTGCAGAAACATCTGTATTAAGTTGCTGCTTTATTCGTACACGTCTGCCAACGACCCAGCAGATGAGAGCACAAAGGAAACGACGACATTTATGCCAGATTATGATATTCGATAACTAAAACGGTCTCTAGTCTCACATTAAGACATCCACATAACTGCTGGATGTCTGTTATATGGATGTCATAACACAAACAACAACATCCCGACTCAATCGCTCGGCCAATCACAGGTGAGTCCCGCCCACCCCTGACGGTAGTCTAGGATGATTGACAGGTTCCACAGCCAGACACTGACCTCCTGAACCAAGGAATTGCAATAACCAATCTTCTTATCTAGAACAGCATCTTCCTGTAAACACAACACCACTCACAACACAAGAGGGCATCGCTACACGTTAACAGGTGTTGTTGGTTTCGTGACTCATGGCCCCGCCCCCCAGGCCCCAGTAGGTCTGGGTCGCAGCCCCTGGTTCTCACGGCTCACCTTGATGTGGTTCTTGACCACGGCGGTCCTCTGCAGCCGCTGGTCCTCCGGGATGCCGATCTCCTCCCAGATGTCCTTCAGCTGGCAGAGCGCTTTATTCAGGCACGAGACCGCCTCGGCCGCGAGCACCTCGCTGGAAAAACACAAATAAAAAGCACAGAAAACACAGCAGTCACGTGACTGATTAGAGCTAGCGGAGGTTTCGGCGTCTCATTAAAACAGAAAATAAAACTCACCTCTTCCTCATGGTTAAGTCCCGCCGCGCCGTGAAGCGTTTAAAACCAGTTTAAACCGGTTTAAATCCGTGTAAACCGACTGGTCGCTGTCCCGGAGACTCGCCTGTCGCCGCTCCCGGTACGTCGTCGCGACCGTTTGACGGTTTCAAAATTCGCGGAGCCGCAGCGTTCCGCTCTCTGATTGGCTCGTTCCGCGGGAGCGCGTGCTGCGCTAAACCAATGACGGCCGCCGGCGGGGTTTCGCCAGGGGATCGCGACGGTGAACCGCCCACCGCGGAACGCCACTTGGTGGAAAACAAGCGCACTGGTTTTCGCCGGTGACGTCCAGTGGCGCTTTTGACTCAATGGGGCGGTTGTTAATTTTAGACTTGAAGAATGTGCAGCAGACCAGTGGAAGAAGTATTCTGATGAAGTACACGTACTTATACCACACTAATATACTCCTTAAAGTCTTGCATTCATAAACAAATACATAAGTATGAACATAGTGTGTATCTGTGTATCTGCACATTTCAACAACAAAGTGCTTCACATAAAACCATTAAACACATATTGCAAAAGAAAATAAGAATTAAAAACATTAATTTAAGCATTAAAAACACCCAGTAAAACATTAAAAAGCTTTAAAAAAAATCAATGCTAGGAAGTGCTAGGAAGTGTCACCGTGCCAACAGACAGGTAATATAAATATTGAAATGTTCTGGAAAGTTCCATTCACAGCTTCATCCTTGATTTTAACTCATGAAGTCACTAAGTGACGCCTACTGAACATCTTGGTGGGTCATGTGACCAGCTGGTCTCCTCTGACCAATGAGCGCCAACCATGTCTGTGTCTCTACCTTCAGTTCATTCATGCTGCATTACACTCCTCCACCTCACAGTCTTCATCAGATTCATCAACTCATAATTCTATCATCATCATCATCATCAGGTCTGGACTCCATCTTGTTGCAGACGGCCTTCAATTGCAAATCTCCCTTTGAAGAGTCCAAGCGCCAAAGACTGAGGCTTTATCTTCACATCTCATCTGTTACAATACACAATGATCCTTTTTATCTCGCTGGTCTCTCCTGATTGAACTGTTCACACGTCTGTAGTACGACTGAAGTCTGATAGAAAAAATGTTTTAATCCATCGTGAGTGTGACTGTTATGGCAAGTAATCAGATCCCTTACTTGAATAAAGTGGAGCGTCTTCACAGAATCAAGCGGTGTTGCATTGTATTAAAGGCTGTGCTCACTGCTCAGAAACACCGTCAGTAACTTATTTTAAATCACTTCAAGTTATGTAGTTATTTTGTTCCCCTGTTTTTGTTTGTTTATTTTATTTATTTGTTTGTTTTTGATTGCATTTGCTCTTTTTTATTGGTTTGATTTTCATGTATTCATTGCCTTTATATGGTTCTTCTTTTGTTTACTGGAATTTCAATTATGTATGACTATACTTTACTTCTCTGTAGAGCACTTTGTAAAACTTTGTTTTTAAAAAAGTGCTAATAAAGTTATTATTATTATTGTCAGATACAGCGTTCATCATTTGCAATTATTTCCGTCACAAATGTCACGAGTCGACCATGTTAAAACATTTTATTCACTTATTGTACATCTTTACAGTTCTGTCGCTGTCAGCCGAGTCTCCGGATTCCGTCCACCATCAACGGGTCGGGCCTTCACTCGTGGTTCCCTAGTAAAGACTCGGCGGTCGGGCCTTCATTCGTGGTTCCCTAGTAAAGACTCGGCGGTCGGGCCTTCACTCGTGGTTCCCCAGTAAAGACTCGGCGGTCAGGTCTTCACTCGTGGTTCCCCAGTAAAGACTCGGCGGTCGGGCCTTCACTCGTGGTTCCCCAGTAAAGACTCGGCGGTCGGGCCTTCACTCGTGGTTCCCTAGTAAAGACTCGGCGGTCGGGCCTTCACTCGTGGTTCCCTAGTAAAGACTCGGCGGTCGGGCCTTTATTCGTGGTTCCCCAGTAAAGACTCGGCGGTCGGGCCTTCATTCGTGGTTCCCCAGTAAAGACTCGGCGGTCGGGCCTTCATTCGTGGTTCCCCAGTAAAGACTCGGCGGTCGGGCCTTCATTCGTGGTTCCCCAGTAAAGACTCGGCGGTCGGGCCTTCATTCGTGGTTCCCCAGTAAAGACTCGATGAGCCTCGAGCTGTTTGTGATGGCGGTCGTCACCACGATGAATTTGTAACCTGGGAACAGAGAGCGCTTTACGGTCATTCTGCCCGGCAACAAGGGAACCATTCACAAAGCTTTCATGGCTTTTATATATATATATATATATATATATATATATAGAAAGAAAGAAAGAAAGAGAGAGAGAGAGAGAGATCATCCTTCAGGAGCGTTTACCTTTCTCTCTGCCGAGGAACCGGAGAGCCGAGATCTCGGAGAACGTGCAGCCGCCGAGGAACATGACGAGGACGATGCGCTGGGCGTCGCTCGGTGCTTTTGAATCCGCTCCGTTGCTTCCTGATGAGGAGGAACCACACAGTCACAGTTATCAGTTTATTATTATTGTTATCATTGATTATCAATAGAATTCTTATTATCATCAGTATTATTTTAAGTTCATCATAATCACCATTGTTAGTACTTTAATAATTCGTATTATAATGATCATTTTAGGTTCATCATTATTGGTAACAAGTCCATGAAAACCCATTTTCAGATCTACTCGGTCCTTCTCTGGTAAATCGAGGTCGTCGGGTTTTTCTGACCTTTGACCCCCGATTGGTTTTCACATTGAGAAATCCGATGACGGCCATCTTGGTTTTCTAAGTGCGTCAACGTTACATATTATTTATTATATTACATCTCTTTAAGATCTGACCTGAAACAGCGAATTCCTTTCCGTTGAGCAGCCTGGTGACTTCCTCCAGCCCCGTCCAGCCGTCTCGCTCCAACACCTGCAGCAGGTACACAGGGGAGAACGTCTGAGTGGAGAACATCTGGGCTAAACACTGGAGAACGTCTGAGTGGAGAACGTCTGAGGTAAACAGTGGAGAACGTCTGGGTTAAACACTGGAGAACGTCTGAGTGGAGAACGTCTGAGTTAAACACTGGAGAACGTCTGAGTGGAGAACGTCTGAGGTAAACACTGGAGAACGTCTGAGGTGAACACAGCAGGATAACATCTGAGTTAAACACTGGAGAACGTCTGAGTGGAGAACGTGTGAGTGGAGAACGTCTGAGCGGAGAACGTCTGAGGTAAACAGTGGAGAACGTCTGAGGTCAACAGTGGAGAACGTGTGAGTGGAGAACGTCTGAGGTCAACAGTGGAGAACGTCTGACTGGAGAACGTCTGAGGTCAACAGTGGAGAACGTCTGAGCGGAGAACGTCTGGGCTAAACAGTGGAGAACGTCTGAGTGGAGAATGTGTGAGCGGAGAACGTCTGAGGTCAACAGTGGAGAACGTCTGAGGTCAACAGTGGAGAACGTCTGAGGTCAACAGTGGAGAACGTCTGAGGTCAACAGTGGAGAACGTCTGAGTGGAGAACGTCTGAGGTCAACAGTGGAGAACGTCTGAGCGGAGAACGTCTGAGGTCAACAGTGGAGAACGTCTGAGGTCAACAGCAGGAGAACGTCTGAGGTGAACATTGGAGAACGTCCTGCGTTCTCTCCCTCACCTGCTCGACGAGTTTGCAGCTCAGAGGAACGTAGGCGCCGCTGAAGATGTAGGCCATGTCCCTCGGGACGCGCAGGTCATACTCCTCATCGGACTTCGGCACCTTTACACACACACACACACACACAACACAAAATATAAATATATATATATATATATATATATATATATATATATATATGATCACACAGGTAATAAAATGGCGATGAGGATCTTTACCAGGTTGAGCTTTCGGCTCAGAGCTCTGAAGTTGCTCTTCTTGGCGAGAGAAGAGAAGGCGTCAGTCAGCTTCCCTGTGAACATAAAAATAAAATAAATATACACAAAAGATTCGTTCTTTGAAAGGACTCAGAATCCCAGAAGCTTTGCGCGTCACCTGCGGTCTTGTCGTTGACCAGCTTGCCCACTTTGCTCTCCATCACGGTGAGCGTCTCCCCGGCCGGCTGCTCCACCAGCAGGCCGAGCTGCCGCAGGTTGGAGAACGTCAGCAGGTGGTCGGCGCCGTAGCTCTGATGAGCAGAGAGAACGTTCATCCAGACGCTCGCTTGCTCAAAGAAAGAATGAAACGGTCCAATACATACAGACAACGGACGAAAATAGTGTGTGTACCTTTAAATATGCAAAACATTACAATACAACAGCACTTGCGTCGTGTCTCCCTTTATATTGTCATTTAAAAAAATAAAAAAGATGGACACAAAAGAGCATATTTTCAACCGGTGTTGGAAAATGTCCAATTTCACTTATAGTTTCACAAAAATTGTTCATTTTTGAGCATCTGAGCTGCAATATAGAGGCTGGTCTAGTAATGAAATACTCTTCCATGCCAGTAGGTGGCGCAATAACTAGCTAACATATGTGCTGTATTATGTGTGTGACAATGTGCCTTAAAAAGGTTGAATAGAGAACAAAAATATTGAATAAATAAATGAAAAATAAATCAAATTTAGACTGGAAAAAAGTCAAATGGCACCACATAAGAAATAAGACTATACATACAAATAACAACCTGGAAGGATAATGTTTTTAAATGTATGTACACATCTCACCTGCAGATACTGGGCCTTTAGGGAGCGGTAATCCTTGGGCAGGAGTCCTGTGGGAAACAGTTTATTAACAACGTGAGAACAATCTGAATCGTATTCACACTTTTATTCACACGCAGACGACGGACCGTTCTCCGTGATGGACAGCAGGCAGAGCAGCCTCAGGCTCTCCATCATGGACACCTGGAGACGAGGAAGAAGGGAATGAGAGACGTTTTCCAGCGAGTTATTAATCATGTTATTAATAATTAATCAGACGCCTCTGTGTGTAGACGCACCTGTCTGCTGATGTGCTCCGCCAGGAAAGAAATGCTTTCACGGATTTCAAATCCTTCAAGTAAAGCTGGAACAGAAAAACAAGACTTCATCCAGATCTGTGTCGATAAACAACAACAACAACAAGAACAACGTCGAGAAAGAGAACCTCACACAACCTCACACTAGAACCTCATGCAACCTCACTAGAACCTCACGCAACCTCACTAGAACCTCACGCAACCTCACTAGAACCTCATGCAACCTCACTAGAACCTCATGCAACCTCACACTAGAACCTCACGCAACCTCACTAGAACCTCACGCAACCTCACTAGAACCTCACACAACCTCACACTAGAACCTCACGCAACCTCACTAGAACCTCACGCAACCTCACTAGAACCTCACGCAACCTCACTAGAACCTCATGCAACCTCACACTAGAACCTCACGCAACCTCACACTAGAACCTCACACAACCTCACTAGAACCTCACACAACCTCACTAGAACCTCATGCAACCTCACTAGAACATCATGCAACCTCACCAGAACCTCATGCAACCTCACCAGAACCTCATGCAACCTCACTAGAACCTCATGCAACCTCACTAGAACCTCATGCAACCTCACTAGAACCTCACGCAACCTCACTAGAACATCATGCAACCTCACTAGAACATCATGCAACCTCACTAGAACCTCATGCAACCTCACTAGAACCTCATGCAACCTCACTAGAACCTCACACAACCTCACCAGAACCTCATGCAACCTCACTAGAACATCATGCAACCTCACTAGAACCTCACACAACCTCACCAGAACCTCACGCAACCTCACTAGAACCTCATGCAACCTCACCAGAACCTCATGCAACCTCACCAGAACCTCACTAGAACCTCACACAACCTCACTAGAACCTCACACAACCTCACTAGAACATCATGCAACCTCACTAGAACATCATGCAACCTCACTAGAACCTCACAGAACCTCACCAGAACCTCATGCAACCTCACTAGAACCTCACTAGAATCTCACACAACCTCACTAGAACCTCACACAACCTCACTAGACCCTCATGCAACCTCACTAGAACCTCACTAGAATCTCACACAACCTCACTAGAACCTCACACAACCTCACTAGAACCTCATGCAACCTCACTAGAACCTCATGCAACCTCACTAGAACCTCACACAACCTCACTAGAACATCATGCAACCTCACTAGAACCTCATGCAACCTCACCAGAACCTCACTAGAACATCATGCAACCTCACTAGAACCTCATGCAACCTCACTAGAACCTCATGCAACCTCACTAGACCCTCATGCAACCTCACCAGAACCTCATGCAATCTCACCAGAACCTCATGCAATCTCACCAGAACCTCATGCAACCTCACCAGAACCTCACACAACCTCACTAGAACCTCATGCAACCTCACTAGAACCTCATGCAACCTCACCAGAATCTCACTAGAACCTCACACAACCTCACTAGAACCTCATACAACCTTGCGTCTAAACTTCACAACGTTTTAATGTTTCATTTGACCTAAAAGCTGAATTCTCACAGTGTTCAGTCTTCAACAGCTCCTGAAAGTCCTGCTTCGTCTTCTTCTTCATTATCGATTCACTCGCCCCGATGTCTGAAAAGAGAACGTGCAAACTTTAAATCAATCAACCAATCAATCAATCAACCCATGTGACAGACAGACTCACGCAGGCTGAGCAGCCGGTGCTCCTGTTTTAACCCTTTGAGTTCCTCTGACACGAACGTCTTCATCTGCTTTATGTCCATCCCCCGACGCTTCTGTGGAATTCATGGAAGGAGACAAACCAAAAGGGGGCGTGTCAGTCTGAGTTCAAACGGACGGACGAGGCTCACAAGCGTTTACTCCTGAGCGTTTTGTTTACTCCTGAGCGTTTTGTTTACTCTCGAGCGTTTTGTTTACTCCTGAGCGTTTTGTTTACTCCTGAGCGTTTTGTTTACTCCTGAGCGTTTTGTTTACTCATGAGCGTTTTGTTTACTCCTGAGCGTTTTGTTTACTCCTGAGCGTTCACTCACGTCGTAGGCGGTCTGCAGGTTCCTGGCTTTCTGACTGAGGAAGCCGAAGACGTTGGAGAAATGCTCGTTTCTGATCTCGTTGAAGACCTGCGAGACGCGAGTGAGTTAAAACATTCAACTTAGGGGGATGATGATGATGATGATGATGATGATGATGATGATCAGCCTACCTTATCCTGAGAGTTCAGCATGACTTTAAGACTTTTGTCAGACGACGTGACTTCAGGTCCAAACTCCACACATCCTGCAGGACAGACACGCATTAAAGAAATCTACAACAATCTACATTTATATATATATATATATATATATATATATATATATATATATATATATATATATATACACACATACAAGTTATGGTCCAATTGTATTTGCTTGGAGGAGATGCTTTGTAGATTAAAAACCAGACATATTTTGATGCAAATATTAAAACATTATTAATATGTAAAATGTGCTAAAATTAGAGGAACATTTGGGATCTCAATATTGATCAAAGTAAACAAAGTTTATGTTGGGCCTTAATGGTGCAGCCCGACATAAACTGCATGTTTAGATTCTGCTGTCTTTATGTGGACGGAGGTCATCTCTCCTGCTTTCATACCCACCACACTTTATTCTGAATATATCGTCCACCAGACCCTCGTAGACGACCTGTGAGCACAGAGGAGTCACGAAGTCCACGTCTGCAAACACAGAGACGAAGTTAGAGACGACAGAGGAGAGCAGAAAAAGTCTTAAAGCTGCATTCTCTCTCCTGACCACCAGGGGGCGTCTCCTCTGGTTGTATAGAAGTATATACTTCATGTGTTAAAGCTGCATTCTCTCTCCTGACCACCAGGGGGCGACTCCTCTGGTTGTATAGAAGTCTATGTTTCATGTGTTAAAGCTGCATTCTCTCTCCTGACCACCGGGGGGGGGGGCGTCTCCTCTGGTTGTATAGAAGTCTATGCTTCATGTGTTAAAGCTGCATTCACTCTCCACTGACCACCAGGGGGCGACTCCTCTGGTTGTATAGAAGTCTATGTTTCATGTGTTAAAGCTGCATTCACTCTCCACTGACCACCAGGGGGCGACTCCTCTGGTTGTATAGAAGTATATGATTCATGTGTTAAAGCTGCATTCTCTCTCCTGACGTCCAGGGGGCGACTCCTCTGGTTGTATAGAAGTATATGCTTCATGTGTTACAGCTGCATTCTCTCTCCTGACCACCAGGGGGCGACTCCTCTGGTTGTATAGAAGTATATGCTTCATGTGTTAAAGCTGCATTCTCTCTCCTGACCACCAGGGGGAGACTCCTCTGGTTGTATAGAAGTGTACGCACCTTTAAGCTGCTCTCACCTCTGTCGATGAGAAACACTTTTCCTATTTCGGCCTGCCGGGCTCTCTGCTCCCCCTCCTCCACTTGCTCCCGCCACGACTCGTACGCCATCTGGTGGCGGACAGAAGAAGCGTTAACCTCGGCTGAAGCCGCACCTGGACGTGACGCGTCGGCCGCCCGGCACCTTGGAACAGCGTCCGATCCCGTAGACCCTGGAGAACGGGCCGTAGAGCGAGTGCAGGAGGTGCAGCGCGCTGCCGGCCGTCCGCACCCAGCGCTGGTCGCCCGCCTGGGGGAGGAAACAACAGCTCAGCAGGTTTCTCTCTCCCTGACGCCGTCGGTGCCTTTATCATTTTGGATTCACGTGCAAACAGGAAAACAGCGCCGGGCAAAGAAAGGACGCTAAACACAACGTCTCCGGTTGTGAATCCTCTCGTCGTCTATTCACCAGGAAGTTGTCTCTGAAGAACTCCGGCAGCTCCAGACTGATGACGTCATCGTCCAGAGGAAGGAGATAGAACGACCACTCGTCGGTAGTCACGTCTGTGAGACGACAAACACGCGGTTTAACCATCATTCTTTTATTCATTTTTAAGTATTTATTTCCTTCTATTTTATCCCCTTCGTAAAGTGTCTTTACATCTTTTTTTAAACGCTTGTGGTCTACTACGTGGTCGTAGGCCTTTAAGCCCGAACCATAAACCCTAATCATTGTTTGAGTTGTGTTTAGAGGTTCTACATGGGGATTATAGAGTATTGTAGCCCTGATTTTTATGTTTAATTTGATACCTAACATGTTTGTTTTTTTGTTTATTTTTATTTAAACCACGTTTCTGACCCACAATCCTTTGCACAGCAAATAAATGAAGAGCGTAGAAGAAGAGTGCGTACTCTCTTTGTAGCGGCGGCTGCAGTTTAGAACGAGAGGAAGTGAAGACGCTCACCTCCAAAGATCCCCTGCTCCTCCAGCACCGCCTCGCACGCAAAGAACTGGAGCGACAGGAGAGCCAGCGGGTTAATTCACTCATTCACTCATTCACTCATTCATTAGTGTGACTGCAGAGGAATCAAAGCAGGGAGAGAAATACCTTCTGGGGAGTGAAGATGATCTTGTATCTTCTGAGTTTTCCCACCGCCTTGTCTGCATTGACCACATCTAGAACAACAAGGATCTCAGCATGACATCATTTAGTCACGTGTATATATATATATATATATATATATATATATATATATATAAATAAATAAATAATGATATATATATAATATAATGAAGAAATGGTCTGACTAGGACTACAGGACTCACCACAAATCCACTTGACAGTTTGTATTCTTGGCCGGATCAAAAAACAGAGCCTGAAAGAGAGAAATGCCTCAACATCACCAGGTGTGTGTGTGTGTGTGTGTGTGTGTGTGTGTGTGTGTGTGTGTGTGTGTGTGTGTATAAAGGACTCACTGGTCTGAGGTGCTGACAACAGGTTTGTACTCCACTTTGTAAAGTTTGTCGACTTCATGTTGCTGTTAAAAAAAAAGAATGTAGAAAACGTTTGAAAAGATATTAAAGTATTAAAATAGAAGTAAATATTGAGTTCCTCCTCCTCTGATGAAGATGATGAAGAAGAGGAGCAGCTTCACCTTCAGCGTGGACACGTTGGCGATGCGGTCCAGTGGACTCATCAGGTCGGCCTCGATGAAGAGGTCCTTCTTCCCCGGCAGCTGAGGGAGGAAGAGGAAGAAATATATGAGACACACACACACACACACACACACACACACACACACACACACACACACACATTCAATGAAGGTTGTAATAAAACTATTTAAAGCTATAAAAATGTAAAGCTGTTTTAATTATTTTGTGTGAGTGTGTCTGTGAGGCTGTGTGTGTGAGTGAGAGTGTGTGTGAGGCTGTGTGATTGTTAGGCTGTGTGTGGCTGTGTGTGTGAGTGAGAGTGTGTGTGTGTGTGTTTATGTATGTGTGTGTGTGTGTGTGTTTATGTGTGGCTGTGTGTGTGTGTTAATTTATGTGTGTGTGTGTGTGTGTGAGTGAGTAATGTGCATCTACATTCCAGTCTCTACAGGTCTCAGCCTCACAGACTCACAACATCCGGGCCTCACCTGCTCCAGCAGGTAGATGAGCTGGTCTCGCGCCAGCCTCTTGAGCAGAGAGAAGTCGGGCAGCTCCGGACAGTCTCTCCGGACACTGTGCGCCATGCTGGAGGAGAAGCGCAGCAACACGCGGTGAACAGACACACAAAACACACAACACTGGACCCGCAGCAGCGCAGCGGGGTGGAGATGCTGTGAGGGACCGAGCTTAGCTCCTCGGCTACAAACACATCCTCGACATCACGGTTCGGTTTTAAAGATGAGTGTCAACGAGCTGACAGTTCGGTGGAAATACGTTCACAACAATATCTAAGAAACAGCCAAAAGCAAGCAGCACATGTCGGTCAAAACAATACAAAAAAGGGCGTTAAACTGATGTTAGAAGCTGCCTGCTGCTTCCGTAGCGAGAAAAAGCGGAACCAACCTCATCGTCGTCAGTTGGCGTTTCCACACGGACGACACACGGGGACGGACTTGTTAAAAAAAAAAAAACGAAATAGCGACGTTGAAGTCCAGTCACAGCTGGGTTTTTCTTTCTCTTTCTGTCAGGAAACGTCTTGTTCTTCCACCATGAGTTCAGACGCGGTTTTATTGTTAGAGACGGTTAATTTCGCGGCGGAGAAACATCGTAACCAGCGGCGTAAAGACCCGGAAGCGACGCCGTACATCAACCACCCCATCGGTACGAGGCGGCGATGCCTTCAGGGCTGCTGGGAAATGTTTACGTTAAAAAAATAATGCAGAAACAGTGGTGGAAAGTAACTAAGTACACTCACTCATGTATTGAGGGGTGTGTGTGTGTGTGTGTGTGTGTGTGTGTGTGTGTGTGGCTGCGCGTGTATGTGGCTGTGCGAGTGAGTGTGTGTGAGAGGCTGAGAGTGTGTGTGTGTGTGAGAAAGAGAGGCTGAGAGTATGTGTGTGTGTGTGTGAGGCTGTGTGTGTATGTGAGGCTGAGAGTGTATGTGGCTGTGTGTGTGTGTGAGAGAGGCTGAGAGTGTATGTGTGTGAGAGGCTGAGAGTGTATGTGGCTGTGTGTGTGTGTGTGAGGCTGAGTGTGTGTGAGGCTGTGTGTGTATGTGGCTGTGTGTGTGTGAGGCTGAGTGTGTGTGTGAGGCTGAGTGTGTGTGAGGCTGAGTGTGTATGTGGCTGTGTGTGTATGTGGCTGTGTGTGTATGTGGCTGTGTGTGCGTGAGGCTGTGTGTGTGTGTGAGGCTGAGTGTGTGTGAGGCTGAGTGTGTATGTGGCTGTGTGTGTGTGTGAGGCTGAGTGTGTATGTGGCTGTGTGTGTGAGGCTGAGTGTGTATGTGGCTGTGTGTGTGAGGCTGAGTGTGTATGTGGCTGTGTGTGTGTGTGTGTGTGAGGCTCAGAGTGTGTGTGTGTGTGTGTGGCTGAGTGTGTAAAGTATGCAATAATATAGAAGCAGTGGTGGAAAGTAACTAAGTATATTCACTCAAGTATTGAGGTACTTGTATTTTCTGCTACCTTGTACTTCTCCACTACATTCCTCAGGGGAAATATTGTACTTTTTATAGCACAAACGTGTATTATTAGTTAATAATTAAACTATGAATCAACAAATAGGTTCTGAAGTATTTTTATAGATAAGATTTTAAAGTCATAGTGAAATGAAAAATACATGTTTTCCACTTGTCAAACTTTTCAGGAGTGGCCAGAATCCTGAGCCATGAAGGCGGCGTGACGGACGTCGAGGTTCTACAAGTGAGTATGAGGATTTTAAACGGTGAGCTGCGGGTGTTTTTTGGGTCACTGAGCCGGCGTCCCGTCTCTCCCCTGCAGGCCGCGCTGCTCCACGACACGGTGGAGGACACGGACACCTCTCTGCCGGAGCTGGAGGCGACCTTCGGGCCGGTCGTGGCTCGCATCGTGGAGGAGGTGACGGACGACAAGCGGCTGCCCAAGCAGGAGAGGAAGCGGCAGCAGGTGGAACACGCGGCGCTCTGCAGCCGCCAGGCCAAGCTGGTCAAACTGGCCGATAAACTGTACAATCTGAGGGACATGATCCGCAGCACACCGGCCGGTCAGAACCTCCCCGTCACTCTCACTGCTCTGGTTGTATAGAAGTCTATGCTTCATGCATTCTCTCTCCTGACCACCAGGGGGCGACTCCTCTGGTTGTATAGAAGTCTATATAAATGACTCTACTTCTCTCTTGAAACCTCAAACACGGGACTCTGTCAGGACACTGGAAGACGTGACCGTTTGTCAGATAACATTTCATTTACGTGGTTTATTACTTTACAGGCTGGACGGCCGAGCGCGTGCAGGAGTACTTCGTTTGGGCGCGGGAGGTGGTGCGAGGCCTGAAGGGAACCAACGCCGTGCTGGAGGAGCAGCTGGAGGAGCTGTTCAGGCAGAGGGGCGTCCAGCCCTGACGCTCAGTGGAGATTACAAATAACATCCTTTTAATTTGTAAATTATAGAAATAAATCATATTGTTTACGTCTGTGTGGTCACTGGTCTTCTATCTATCTATAGTGGCGGAATGTACCTATGTATATTTACTCAAATGATGTACAAATTCGAGGTATTTGTACCATTTTCTTCTTCACGCTTTCACTTCATACTTCATCTGCACTACATTTCAGAGTGAAATATTGTACTTTTTACTTCACCACAGCTATCTGACAGCTTTACTTACAAGTTACTTTACAAATGTTGCACTAAAAACATGACAACGTGATAATTTACAAGTAGAGCTGAAACCATCAGGCGACCGGTTTGCAGAAATACTAATTTTGATAATTGTTGAAGTTATGTTTCATGTAAAAACAAATAATCACATCTGCATGTATGCATGCGTAATACTAAAGATATAATAGTATGATGGATACTATCTACCTATCAATAGCTGATATCCGCCACCAGAGGGCGCTGTTGTGCAGAATCTCTATATTTAGCTTTAATCTCCTCTTTCATTTGATGTTTTTTTATTATTATTATTAATTATTTTTTAACTGACGATAATTAGTAAACTGTAGTGTGAAATTGTCTTAATCTGTGTTTCTCCTTGGGAGGAAATATATGTCGGAACAAAAAACACGTCCTGTCCCGTAAAAAAGCAAAAGAAGAAGAAGCCACTTCCGGTCCGCTTGCTCTTCGGCCAGTTAAACTTCCGGTTGACTGAAAGCTGCTTCGAGGAGCTCGTTTTCTGCGAGTAAAAGACGTTTTGTTTGTGTTCGGTTGATCCCGTGGACCAGAGCCGCCATGTCTAGTCGCGAGGCCCTCAACATGAAGCTCCCGCCCATCCAGTCCACGGCCGGAGCGGTTCCGGTCCGGAACGAGAAAGGTAATAGTGGTTAGCTAGCTTAGCTTAGCTTAGTTTAGCGTAACCCCACTGCTAGAACCAACAACAATCATCTGAAAATGAGAAAAATATATGTAGAAAATGCATTTCCTGCTGAGAATGCATTGGAAAGCTGAATTATTTTAATAAATTGCTGAAAATACTGAAGTGTTGAAACCCGAGAGCCTTGAACTGAACTGCTGAGCATCCTTGTAGTTGAACGTATAACCTGACCCTAAAAAAAACAGCAAAGTATTGGTATCATCAGAGAGATAAAGACTCCTTTCCATTGCGCAATACACACCCATTATTATAAAGTCAGGAAAGGTCTGAAAACATGTGACAGTTGAAGGTTGTGAGAACATCTTCCAGTTTAAATGGTGTCTGGAGCTGATAATATATATTATAAGTATGCAGGAGATGAAAATAACACAAAACGTACGGAAGAATCGGTTGATTTTAAAGATTTGAAGAACAACTACTTTTGGTTATTTAGTGAAGCTGAAGCAGCAAAAGTATTTTAATAAACTCCACAGGATCCAAAGATAAATACATTTACAATGATATAAAACAGAACGGCATTGCAGATTATTTGTATACGACTAAACTCTTAAGGGGCTTTAGTTCTGGCTTCCAAAGCCAAATCAAATCATTTGAATATTTAGGACCGAATCCTCGGTCCCAACTAACAACGCAGCGCCACGCGTTGACAAAGGGAGTGCGTTGCTCCTGAGGTGCGTTGGCCGTGGTCTCTCAGCTCACCGTGGTCTCTGCTCCTCCAGGTGAGCTCTCCATGGAGAAGGTGAAGGTGAAGCGCTACGTGTCGGGCAAACGGCCCGACTACGCGCCGATGGAGTCGTCCGACGAGGAAGACGAGGACTTCCAGTTCGCGAAGAAGGGGAAGGAGGCGGAGGCGGAGCTGGAGCTGGAGGAGGAGGACGTCTCCGACCCGCGTCTCAAGCGCTTGCTCAACCGCGTCTCGGAGGACGTGGAGGAGAGGTAACGGGTCTTTATTTAGAGGTAACAGGTCTTTATTTAGAGGTACGGGTCTTTATTGAGAGATAACAGGTCTTTATTTAGAGGTAACGGGTCTTTATTGAGAGGTAACGGGTCTTTATTGAGAGGTAACGGGTCTTTATTGAGAGGTAACGAGTCTTTATTCAGAGGTAACGGGTCTTTATTGAGAGGTAACGGGTCTTTATTGAGAGGTAACAGGTCTTTATTGAGAGGTAACGGGTCTTTATTGAGAGGTAACAGGTCTTTATTGAGAGGTAACGGGTCTTTATTGAGAGGTAACGGGTCTTTATTGAGAGGTAACGGGTCTTTATTGAGAGGTAACGGGTCTTTATTGAGAGGTAACGGGTCTTTATTGAGAGGTAACGGGTCTTTATTGAGAGGTAACGGGTCTTTATTGAGAGGTAACGGGTCTTTATTGAGAGGTAACAGGTCTTTATTTAGAGGTAACAGGTCTTTATTGAGAGGTAACGGGTCTTTATTGAGAGGTAACGGGTCTTTATTGAGAGATAACAGGTCTTTATTGAGAGGTAACGAGTCTTTATTTAGAGGTACGGGTCTTTATTTAGTTAACGGGTCTTTATTTAGAGTTAATGGATCTTTATTTAGAGGCAACAGGTCTTTATTTAGAGTTAACAGGTCTTTATTGAGAGATAACAGGTCTTTATTTAGAGGTACGGGTCTTTATTGAGAGGTAACGGGTCTTTATTTAGAGGTAACAGGTCTTTATTTAGAGGCAACAGGTCGTCTGAGGCACGATTGCTCTTCTGACCGCCGCTTCTTCTTTGCCCTCAGGCTGGCGAGACACAGACAGATCGCGGAGCCGGAGGTCGTTGCCGAGAGCAGCGACGACTCCGACGAAGGCACGTGGCACCCGGAGCAGCACCACGAGGAGAGCAGTGAGGAAGAGGAGGAGGAGGAAGAGGAGGAGGTGGATGACGAGGTAGGTTGCTCTCTTTGTGTCCGTTATGTATTCTCTCTCTCTCTCTCTCTCTCTCTCCACGCTGTATCAAGGAACGTTTCTCTTTCTCGTAACAGGAAATCGAGCGGCGGCGGTCGATGATGCGGCAGCGGGCCACCGAGCGGAAGAGCGACGACATGGAGGTCATGGAGGTGGAGGAGGAGGGGAAGTCGGGGGCGGAGTCAGAGTCCGAGTCCGAATACGAAGAGTACACCGACAGCGAGGACGAGGCGGAGCCGCGGCTCAAACCCGTCTTCATCCGCAAGTAAGGACCGCGTCCTCCTGGGTGGAGCTTTAGCGGCTCACACACGGTTTCATACAAAAAAAGAAAAGAAAATAGACGTATCATTATGTTCAATCCTCCCGTTCGACCCCCAGGAAGGACCGCGTCACGGTGGCGGAGCGCGAGGCGGAGGAGCTGAAGCAGCGCGAGCTGGAGGCCGAGGCCAAGAAGCAGGTGGAGGAGCGGCGGCGCTACACGCTGAAGATCGTGGAGGAGGAGGCCAAGAAGGAGTTCGAGGAGAACCGGCGCACGCTGGCGGCTCTGGACGCTCTGGACACGGACGGAGAGAACGAGGAGGAGGAGTACGAAGGCTGGAAGGTCCGGGAGCTGAAGCGCATCAAGAGGGACCGGGAGACGCGAGAAATGTGAGTAAAGAAACTAGAAATACGTGGAGCCGGTTCCTTTAACGCGGCGGTGAGACGAGCTAACGAGCTAACGAGCGGCGTTGTTCCTCAGCATGGAGAAGGAGAAGGCGGAGATCGAGAGGTTCCACAACCTGACGGAGGAGGAGCGCCGCGCTGAGTTGCGCAACAGCGGCAAGCAGGTCACCAACAAGGCCAGCAAGGGGAAATACAAGTTCCTGCAGAAGTACTACCACAGAGGAGCCTTCTTCATGGTGAGCCCTGTTTATACCTCGAGGATGCATTTAATACTTGTTTCTTCACAGGGTTTGTGTGAAGGCATGAAGAAGTTTATTGATATGAGTTTACAGATGATTACTGTCCCTCCTCTGCATTTAGTTCTTATATTATCATATTTAGTTTATGTAGGTTATGTTTGGGTTACACCTGCAGATTATGTATTGACGTGCTTAACAAACAATCACCTGGTTTTAGTAATCTGCTTTTTATTAAAGAAAAACATTCATTACGATGGCACAGTAATATATATATATATATATATATATATATATATAAAATAATATATTCAAATAATAATATATATATTTATATAAATTATTATTATTAATGTTACAAGATAAAAGATACGCGTTTAGTTTCTCCACCAGAGGGCGCTGTGGTAACCGGTTGGTTTGCTTGTGTTCAGGATGAGGAGGAGAACGTGTACAAGAGAGACTTCAGCGCTCCGACTCTGGAGGACCACTTCAACAAGACCATCCTACCCAAAGTCATGCAGGTGAGCCGCCACACACACACACACACACACACACACACACACACACACACACACACACACACACACACACACACACACACACACACACACAACATTACTTTTTAACTTCATTTATTAATAAGTTCTGGCTGGTTTTCTCCCCACTAGGTCAAGAACTTCGGCCGCTCCGGCCGCACCAAGTACACCCACCTGGTGGACCAGGACACCACGTCGTTCGACTCGGCCTGGGCGCAGGAGAGCGCGCAGAACAGCAAGTTCTTCAAGCAGAAGGCGGCGGGCGTGAGGGACGTGTTCGACCGGCCCACGGTGAAGAAGAGGAAGACTTAGAGAGGAAGAGGAAGACTCCACGAGAGTCCAGAGACAGTTTCAGAGCCGGAGGAGTTGCTCTGCTGGACGTCCCGCTGTGGAAGGAAAGCTTTCAGGAAGACGCCTTTTTAAACCGCTTGATTTACTGTTGGGTTCTAACAGGAAAACTCCTTCAGATGCAGAATACGGTGGAAACAACTTTAATTTCCCACTGTGTTGTCTTTTTAAAGCAGTGGGTTGTAATGTTTGTACAAATCCAGTGAGTTCTATGAAGTTGGCGGATTATTGTGTTGATTTTCCTGCGTTTGTGTTGAATAAAACTCGTATTTTCATCTCTTTTTTTATTCTCTTTTCCACTGAGAACAGAACAAATATAAACCTTTTTAAAATCCAATCCAGACTGAGCGATTGTTATATAAAACTGTAAATCATAGCTTGTTTTATGGAGAGAAAAATAATATACCAGAGAAATATATGGTTTGGTACACGAGAAAATTAAAATGTGCCCCAATGCAAATATTGGAGTCCTCGTCTGAATGTTCTGTTCTAAACCCTCTCTAACTTTGTTCTGCTTCACTTTATCAAAGTCAACCTTTGCAGAGAGAATGTTCACATATTGAGCTATGATTTGGGTTAGAGAATGTTCACATATTGAGCTATGATTTGGGTTAGAGAATGTTCACATATTGAGCTATGATTTGGGTTAGAGAATGTTCACATATTGAGTTATGATTTGGGTTAGAGAATGTTCACATATTGAGTTATGATTTGGGTTAGAGAATGTTCACATATTGAGCTATGATTTGGGTTAGAGAATGTTCACATTGTGTTATGATTTGGGTTAGAGAATGTTCACATATTGAGTTATGATTTGGGTTAGAGAATGTTCACATATTGAGCTATGATTTGGGTTAGTGAATGTTCACATATTGAGCTATGATTTGGGTTAGAGAATGTTCATATATTGAGTTATGATTTGGGTTAGTGAATGTTCACATATTGAGTTATGATTTGGGTTAGAGAATGTTCACATATTGAGCTATGATTTGGGTTAGAGAATGTTCACATATTGAGCTATGATTTGGGTTAGAGTTGGACCTTACAGCTGCATCATTTCAAAGAAATAATCATCCTGAAAGTGATTTATTTTTTAAAGGCGGACCTGAAACCTTTTCATGTGTTTCTGTGTGTCATCTTCATTTACTCTTAACCAGTAACATATAGACTGATATTTACACATCTGAACTAAATCTTACATATGTACCTTTTATTATAACCAACATTATTTAAACAGCCCTAGTGGTTGCAGAGATACACCCTTTTTAGTTTGGGGATGACATTTAGAGGAAAGGGCCTAAAAATAGGTTTGTTTCCTATAAATTAAATAAATATCAGAGGCACAAAATGAGGCAGGTCAACTTTTATTTAAAAAAAGAAAGAAAAAAACAACTTAGAACTCTGAAACCAACACATGAAGTCCGGTGTTCAGTTGGTCAGCGTCACCAGCGCCGCCACCACGTTGCCCATGTGTTCCCTCAGGCCGCGCTCCGCCACCGACCGAGAGATCTCCATCTCCGACATCTGCAACCACGACATGAGCCGCTTATTATTACCTTATTATATCTTAAAGAGGGAAACTTGTATCGAGTCTTGACGTGAACGCCATGTTTAACAAACTATAAAAACATTTTACAAACTGGTCCAGAATATTCCAAGTCTCGTCTACCCTATTCATTTGTTATTTGAGGGTCAGGGTTCATACACATTCTGACCAATGGATTTCCAAATGTAGTATTTAAACTAACAATGAGAATACAAAGCATACAGTAAACCTTAAATGGCACAAATGAATGAGACCAAAATGTAATATCTCTCTCCTTAGCTATGAAATGACATAATTCAAATCACATTACAGCTTCATTGTTTGATAAACTATAATTACCATCAATAAATGTCAAAAAAATGTAACGAATAAAATAAAAACGTACGATTAGTTCCACGTCCTCCTTCTTGATGGTGACTTTGGCCAACTCCTTTTCTCTGGAAGAATCAACAGGTTACATTAGTTATCATATAGTTATTATATTATCATAGTTATTACATCATCATATAGACGTGTGAGATTAATACATCTGGAGGTTCGGCCGTATTCTCACCGCTCTTGTTTGGCTTTCTGCTCTCGTGACCGCCGGTCTCCGATCACCGACATCGCCTGAAAGACAAACATTCACTTATTCATATTTATTGGTCATTTTCACAGTTTCAGAAACCAAATCCATCACAACAGGTAACACCGACAGGTTTATTAAATTAAAACCTTCAGGATATATTTGTATATTTCAAAATAAAGCACAAATAAGATGCTGCATACGTTACACTTGACCATATTTACAATATTGAACAAGCTAAAATTAGCTGTTTTACTATAAATCAATTATTAAAATACATTTCTGTATGATTTGACAGAATGAGACAAACAGTAGCCCTAAAGCAAACTATGACGCACAGATCAGTCCTCAGGTTTTATTTATTTTAACTGCAAAGCAACTTTAAATCACATTAACTTCCGGTTTAAAAATATTACACTTATTATTTAGTGATTTAATAATGCATTGTTTGATATTTGTATACATTTCCAGTTATTTTGAAGTGTTTCTCGTTGGAATATCGTCGCATTGCTACAGTCGAGAAGTTTACGACAATGACGTAAAGTGTGAAAAATAGCAAATAGCTTTACTTTGCTCGCTACTAGGCGTTTGACGTTAGCCAACAAGCTAATCGTTTACTGCACACTTACTAAGCATATAACAGCATTTACATTTCCCCCATGAAGCCCAACACATGCTGAAACAACGCCGTACACTTTGTACACGTTGTACACTTTACGTGGCTCCGTGCCCCGCAGGGTGAGTCCACTCAGCCGGCAGTGGCCGCGTGTCTCCCGGCTAAACTCTGACCCGCAGCGCTCACCGTTTCCAGGTCGGAGCTGGAGATCTCCTTCTCCTCCGCGTAATCCGTGACTCTCTCCAGGTCCGCGGCGCCGCTGTCATGTTTCCGGGGCTTTTCTGCCGGTTTCCCGGTGCAGTTCTCGTCGGCTTCGAGGTCCAAATCGACGTCTCCCTCGGCCGCCATGTTCGCTCCAGTGAGGCCCGGAACGAAAAGAGAGGTTCCTATGAACGTCGGAGGGGAAAGACAGGTGGCACCGGAAAGAGAAGTACGATTTAATAGGGGAGAAATACGTTTATTCATCAAATATCTGTGGATATTTATTTCTCAATTAAGTATAACTATGTTTTGCTAATCTTTATTGTTTGTATTTTGTTTTATTTGCACTCCTTCCTACTTAGTGCTGCTACTTTAGCACCATAACGTCTGGATCAATAAAGTTATCTTATTTGATCTGAAGTCCATGATCAAAACAAGATGAGACTCCATTTCCCCCACTGCTGGAAAGAAAAGCTCCACAGAGGAGAAACAAGAAGCCATGATTAATATTCACTAAAAATACAACTTTATATTACCGCCAAAGGGAAAATGTGTCCTGCAGCCAAATTCAATTCACACACACACACACACACACACACACACACACACACACACACACACACACACACACACACACACACTCACTAAGTAATACATTTATAATATTAATATGGTCATTACATGATAAAGACGGCGTGTCTTTATGAATAGATTAGCATGTAGCTTAGCAAGTATAGCACACGTTAACGCTGAGACCTGGAAGCTAACCAGCAAAGACGGAAACGTTTCCGTTACTTTAAAAACATTTGACTCGTTAGAAATAGTCTGCAAGAAGGTTTTCACGCCACACTGGAATCAAACTCTGAACTTGTTCTGCATGAAACATGTGCTGAGGATCCCAATACAAGAATATCCTCCAACTCTAGTTGACTGTGCACAAGGAGCTTCTACAGGAATGTTTCTGACATGTTTCCACATATTTATTGTTGCTGCAACCTCACAACACATTTAGGAGGAAACACACAGAAGTGGACTGTGTGACATGATGTGTGACCTGAGCATGAAGATGCATTTTGTGAGTTAGAATTGCAATCAAACCATAAGATGCACAAAAAAAAACAACATTTTGTTTGTCATAAATTACATTATTTTTAGCAATAGACACGTGTTTTGTGCTTTTATCATTATTAAATAAATGATTATTGCCAGATATGGTGACAGACTGATGAGGTTTACAGGCAGTGAGTCCAAAGGTAGATAGATGGATGGATGGATGATAGATATACAGACAGACAGATAGATAGATAGACAGATAGATAGATAGATAGATAGATAGATAGATAGATAGATAGATAGATAGACAGACAGACAGACAGACAGACAGATAGATAGACAGACAGATAGACAGACAGATAGATAGATAGATAGATAGATAGATAGATAGATAGATAGATAGATAGATAGATAGATAGATAGATAGACAGACAGATAGACAGACAGATAGATAGATAGACAGACAGACAGACAGATAGATAGATAGATAGATAGATAGATAGATAGATAGATAGATAGATAGACAGACAGACAGACAGACAGACAGACAGACAGATAGATAGATAGATAGATAGATAGATAGATAGATAGATAGATAGATAGGTAGATAGACAGACAGACAGACAGACAGATAGATAGACAGATAGATAGATCACTATAATATTGTATAATATTGAAGTACAGGACTAATGACGGACAGGTGACACTGATCAGAGTGAACCTCAGAATGAAACGGTGTGTTGTTGTTCATGGCAACAATAAATAACAATAAATAACAATAAATAACACTAGGAGGTCCGGAGTATGAATCGTGAGCAGTAAGATGAATGAGATGCGGTGAGGTCTGGGTCAGTAGATCACCGTGTGCTCCTCCTCCTTCTATTCCTGTCGTAAGAGGGTTACCTGCTTTAACCCTTTCACCGCTGCCGCTCCAGACTGGGCTTTCTGGTGTTTCCTCCTTCAGTCGCTACGGCGACGTCCCTCGTCATAGCAACCCCTCCATCCTGCCGTGCTACTGGCCGTGATGTCCGGCTCCGGACTGAGAGAGTCTCTGCAGGTTGTTGGTTTTTACCACTGAAAACCAACGGAGGCAACACGCTGACATGAAGGTCCATGGTGTTAAGATCTATTCAGTAACATCTTAAGAAGCTCCAAAGAACTGATACAGCAAATATAAAAACATCCTTATGTGTTATTATTATTAGTGTCCCTCTATCAGCAGAAACAACAGCTGGTTGTTAATAACAATAATGAGCCTCCAAAAAACAACAAGCGTTCATTCATTCATTTTGTTTATTTTACAGCTTCAGTTACGCTGAAGTTATGAATGAAGAACAACTCTCGTTTCTTTTTGAGTTGACCTCAAAACAACAACAACAACCTAAACAATGCCTCAACCCGTCAGAAAGACTGGACTTCACGGATGAACGGATGAACGGATGAACGGATCATTTCTCTTTTTCTTTTTCCTCAACGGGCTTTCAGCCAACTGTTGTTGCGCAATCCTATTGAAAGCATAGATCGAGTGATTTCACTGAAAAGGCTTTGCATCGTTCTTCCTCTCTGGCTCGTCTTCCTCTCCCACAATGCAGCAGCAATTATGGAGGGGGGGGAGACAGAGAGAGGGGGGGAAGAGATAGGGGGGGGGAGAGAGAGGGGGAGAGAGAGAGGGGGTAGAGGAGATAGGGGGGAGAGAGAGAGGGGGAGAGAGAGATAGGGGGGAGAGAGAAAGGGGAGAGAGAGGGGGGAGAGGGAGAGAGATAGGGGAGAGGGAGAGAGAGAGGGGGTGAAAGGGGAGAGAGAGGGGGAGAGAGAGAGGGGAGAGGGAGAGAGAGAGGGGGAGAAGGGGGAGAGAGAGAGAGGGGAGAGAGAGAGAGGGGAGAGAGAGAGAGAGAGGGGCCCCTAGGAATGCTGCTCTGATCAACTCATGTTCATAACGGTCATTTACATGTTGATTTGTTGGGGGCAGAATGTGTTTGATCATAAATAATTATCATCATCATCATCATCATCATCATCATGTGTATTTCTGCTTGTTTTAACAACAACAGTCTGCTTTGAAGGCAGACGTTTACTCTTCTTCATCATCAGCTGCTGCTTCGCTCTGAGGCTCTTCTTCACCTCCGAGTTCCTCTCCTCCCAGCATGCAAAGCGGCGAGTCGTCATCACTCGTTCTCTGCACTTGTTTTCACTCCTTTCATTCCACTCGGAGTGTTACGGTGCATCCTGACAGCCCAAGAGACTTCTGGGTAAAACGTCAGTTTAACTAGTTTAGAGCTCCTTTGTAAATTTAGCTTTTTTTTGTTTTGAGATTAAATTGGGTCGACGGAAGGCACAAACGCTTATAGTTTATGGTTTTACATCTACAGAACATCTGAGCGGACGACCCGGCTCAGAGAGAACATTAGGAACCGGGCTCAGAGTCTGCTGCTGCAGAAGGTCACGGTGACGAGAGGCTGGATTATCCCACGCTCCGCCCCCCTAACCCAAATATAATCTGATCCTCCTCCTGCACTCAGAGCGGTTTTCATTTTATTTTAAGGATGATAAAGTATGAATCCAGATGGGTAAATAAATTAAACCCAATGAAAGGTGACAACCTTATTCATATCTTAACTATCCTCCCCGGCCTGGTGGCTGAGTGATCTTCCTTCATTTCTAACAGATGTGTGAGGTTCTCCATCACCAGGATGTCAACTATTACAGTCAGCCATTGTTCTGAAAACAGGACCAGATCCAGTCACCCAGAACAGAAGGTACAACTTCACCGAAAAAGGCTGTACTTTCATTTTGGCTGCGATTTCATCCAAATAAAATAAAATAAAATTGGTTTTTAATTTAATTTAATTATTTTTTATTTAATTTAATTGTATCTACTTTTATTTTATTACATTTAATTTAATTTAATCAAATTTAATTTAATTTGACTAAAGTTAATTAAATTAATTAAATGAATTTTATTACATTTTATTAAATTAAATTATATTTAATTTGTAAATTTGTAAATGTTTAAATGAAAACTTAAAAAAACTCTGAAAGAAGCTAAGGTGAAGCTAAGATGTGTAGCATCACAACACAAAGCCTTTTCTTTTGTTTTCTCTCTCTGGACTTCACATGAAGCCTTCAGCACATTTCATAAGGTTTAGGCGCCGACTAGTTGGCTAAAGCTAGTTAGCTAAAGCTAGTTGGCTAAAGCTAGTTAGCTGAAGCTAGTTAGCTAAAGCTAGTTAGCTAAAGCTAGTTAGCTAAAGTTAGTTGGCTAAAGCTAGTTAGCTAGTTCCACCATGAGTTCATCTAAACATGCGGTTTACAGCCCAGAAAAGCCCCAGCAGTGAGGACGCTTACTCGTCTCCTTTAGACTTTAAGACGCCTAGAAGCTTCTAGATTCAGCACAGAGTCTCTACTGATATATTTTATCCATCAGAGAAATAAACCTTTACGTCTCTTCAGCTTCTGCTGAACTCAGTCAGAACTGATTTCAGACTTTTAACCCCAAAAAAACTAAAACGAGGGACGTGAAAAAGAATGGCGACTAATTCAGAATCAGCTTTATTGGAATTTGTCTCCAGTTGGTCTTCCACACAATATACAATAAACAAGATGCATATAAAAAAGACATTAAAGACAACAGTAGTGGAAAGTAGTGCAGCTGGAGGAGTTCCAGGCTGTGACACTTGTTGACAATACTTTTGTACTTTTATATAAATTCTCTTTTTACCTCTAAATCTAATGGAACGAACCAGCAGGCCCTTCATGATAATCGCAGATTAAACACGGAAATCATTTGGAAAGCTCAAAAATATTAGACGCAACTCAGTTTATATTCTCAGCCTCTTTTTTTTTGGGCCTTCCATTAGAGCCCAAACATCCATCAGCCTTTCTGTTATTAAGCTGTGAGCGCTCTGGCTTTAATGGTCCCATCACCGGCCAGCCTGCCCCACCTCACCAGGACTGCTAGGATTACGGCCTCTTTTCTGAGAGGAGGTCTGGAGACAGGGGAGTGAAGGGGGCGTCAGAAATTAGGGCGCTGTGAGGTGTCAGGCGTCTAGAAACCACACAGGGTTAATTGTTTAATTATTGTAAATCTGGATTAAAAGGGAGTATTGCCCAATCCCCCTGTGCTGTGCTGTGCGCAGTGGGGGAAGGGAGGGACAGATGGGACGGACACACGGTCCCCGTCGACCTCCTCCTCCTCCTCCTCCTCCTCCTCCTCCTCCTCCTCCTCCTCCTCCCCTCACAGACTCTTTGCCTAATCTGACCGGGTATAGGACGGGTGGAGGGTGGGGGGAGGGCACCCTTGGGCGTTCGCCACCACCTCTCCCTCTTTTCTGGCAGCACCCAACACCGCCGCAGAGCCAGAGCAGCAGGGTGTTATGGGCCAAAAAAACACGTATTCCCCTGCGAGGCTGGACTGAGAGCTCGTGCTCAGGCTCTCGGAAACAGGGAGCCCGACCGGACCGGATTTACTGCTAATCCAGCATAAGAAGCATGTAGGGAGCAACCTGCTGGACTTCTTTCACTTTCTTTACTTTTTTCCCCGTGAGAAGTCGTGTTCCCCGGGGCCGACGTGAGGATGCCGTCTCTGGAGGCACGCTGAGAGGAACACAAAACCCTCGTTGGCGCCGGACGTTCATGGCCAAATGTAGAGTCGTCGCGGCCGATGAAAAGCAGTTCAGAGGCACAATGTCGGCCAGTCAGGGGACGAACCACAGCGGCGCCTACAACTACTTCCTCAACATGGTGGCCTATCAGGTGAGAGCGGAGGAGCGGCGGCTGCAGACGCAGTCGATTTGAGGACAAAAGTGTATATTCTTACGTAGAATGACTTAACATTAAACCCCGGGAGTTGATGTTTACTGAGAAGGAATTTAATACTTAAATGCTCTTTTTTGTGGTAAATGCTGCTAGAAACAGGAGGGAAAAGTGCTTGTTTTGGGACTATTTTTAGCGGCGGATTAATCCACATTTGGTGCTCGAGTGAGTGTTTGTGGGAGGTGTGTGAGCGATTGAGTCTAAATAAACGACAGCGTGTGTGTTCACGGTGAGGAAGACGAGCAAGAAGAGGAAGAAGAGACGCCAGACGCACACAAGACGGAGGACTGGTGATGCTAGCGGTGGAACTGTGTGGACAGATGCCTGTGTGGCAATGCCTACGAGAAAAGTAGTGCGCCGTAATTCGTAGATATCCCAAGAAATCAATTGGTACGTTATCTATGTAATAAAGGCTGCAAAAGGGCGGGAGTTGGTGGGCGGGTCCAACAAACAGCAGCTTTCTGCATGTGAAGCTACAGGCTAACGTTGATGGATTTGTCACATAGCTTGTGTGCTTCAGTAACGACTCTTGGGTAATAATTTTATTTCTTTTCTCTTTGGTCGACTAAATCTAAGTTGTTTCCTGGGAAGATGGAAGTTTATTTTGAAAAGACGGCGTGCGGCGTGCACGTAACGGACCTTTTTGTTCGAGATCAAACAAACCGTTGTGTGTCGGCGTCTTTTCAAAGTAAACTTTAAGATTTTAAGTTTACTTTCACAAAACTACTAGTTATGTTTGTTTTCTGAATACCCTTTTTTTCCCGTAACCTCCCTACCTGACGGACACCAGTTGCACACATTGACTTGGTTTCACATGAACAGCGGTCTCCTGGGTGAAGGTCTTCCTCTCTCTAACGATGACGTGGAGGTTTATACATATTTATACTGGACTCAGTGACATTTCGTCTATTTTCTCCAGTTTCCGCATGCTAACATGCTAACATGCTAACATGCTAACATGCTCGACTAATCTAGTGAACGCGAGAAACTTTCTGAACTTTCCGAATCAAATCGCTTTTTCGGTAGCTTCGCTCTTTTATTGACCGAGAAGAGAGGAAGCGTCCACACAAATAAATGTTTTGCTTCAAGCGTTTGTGGAGCTCAGGGACAAAAAAAAAACGCTCAAAGTATGAAGACGCCAAACACATTGCATTTCATTTAGCTGACGCTTTTATCCAAAGCGACTTCGTTTTTTTTTGTACACACCGTAGACACAGCAACGGGGAGCAATTCAGGGTTAAGTGTCTTGCTCAAGGACACGTCCACAAGGACTAGCAGAGCCGGGGCTTGAACCACCGATCTTCAGTATTTATACGCTAAAGTGTGAAAGAGTTGTGCACGGCAGGTGTAGTAAGGCGCAGTGATGTAATGCATGTTGTATAGTTAACTAATTTGTATTATATTATTGATTATATTACTTCATTACTCATTTATACTAGGAATACATATTTAAATGATCATTTTTTTATATTTATAGCATTGACTTGGAATGAAGTTGTCTCAATGTCGTGAAAGAAATAGCTTGGATGTCGTTAAACTCCTTGATGGGTCCAGTACTTGAAGGGCCCATACTTGAATGGTCCAGTACTTGAATGGTCCATTACGTTGTGGGTCCAGTACTTGATGGGTCCAATACTTGAAGGGTCCAGTGCTTGGTGGGTCCATTACTTGAAGGGTCCAGTACTTGATGGGTCCAATACTTGAAGGGTCCAGTGCTTGGTGGGTCCAGTACTTGAAGGGTCCAGTACTTGTTGGGTCCAGTACTTGAAGGGTACAGAACTTGGTGGGTCCAGTGCTTGATGGGTCCAGTACTTGGTGGGTCCAGTGCTTGAATGGTCCAGTGCTTGAAGGGTCCAGTACTTGTTGGGTCCAGTACTTGTTGGGTCCAGTACTTGAAGGGTACAGTACTTGGTGGGTCCAGTGCTTGAAGGGTCCAGTACTTGTTGGGTCCAGTACTTGTTGGGTCCAGTACTTGGAGGGTCCAGTACTTGGTGGGTCCAGTGCTTGAAGGGTCCAGTACTTGTTGGGTCCAGTACTTGGAGGGTCCAGTACATGGTGGGTCCAGTACTTGAAGGGTCCAATGCTTGTTGGGTCCAGTTCTTGAAGGGTCCAGTAATTGAAGGGTCCAGTACTTGAAGGGTCCAATACT
Organism: Taurulus bubalis; assembly: GCF_910589615.1. Lineage (NCBI taxonomy): Eukaryota > Metazoa > Chordata > Actinopteri > Perciformes > Cottidae > Taurulus > Taurulus bubalis. The sequence goes on along the minus strand of NC_136603.1, from coordinate 2,833,971 downwards.
TGTTGGGTCCAGTACTTGAAGGGTCCAGTACTTGAAGGGTCCAATACTTGTTGGGTCCAATACTTGTTGGGTCCAGTACTTGAAGGGTCCAGTAATTGAAGGGTCCAGTGCTTGAAGGGTCCAGTACTTGGTGGGTCCAGTACTTGGTGGGTCCAGTAATCTACATTTCAGCCACTCGTCCACAAGACGAAATGAAGAGTTTTAGGTCACGCAGACGAATACGTTTGAAGTCTAGATTTTAAACCTTTCGTTACTTTGCATCTGCGTGTACGACGACCGCCTGAACGCGG
>NC_136603.1:2801181-2826181 GCF_910589615.1 Taurulus bubalis | reverse complement strand
AAACAAGCGTGAGCTTCTCCTCTCTCTGAAATGAATGAAAACTCTCTCCCCCTCGCCCCCCCCCCCCCCCCCCCCCTCTCTCCCCCAGCTTGGCATTATGTTGGTGTGGTGGGAGGGTTTGCCTTCATCCTCATCCAACTCAGCCTCATCACAGCTTTTGCGCACACCTGGAACAAGAACTGGTGAGTGAGAGGGGCGAGTGATAAACTGTTATTAACAATGTTAAGAGAAGACGAAGAGACTAATAAACACCAAATGAAGTTAAGAAATTAAAATAAAATGAAAGGTATAAATACCTTACTAAATATAATATATTAAATATAAAATACGTATAATATATATATATATACATATATATATATATATATATATATATATATATATATATATATATATATATATAAAATACGTATAAATACAAAAGCACAAAGACACTGTATGAAATCAGATTAAATAATAAACAATCAAATTATAAAACACTCGATAAATCAAACACAAAAGTCTATTCTGTGTATGAAGACAACCTGACATTTGAGAAGCTGAAAACAGGAAATGGTGACAAATATCATGAAATTCATCAAGATGTCAATTATTATTTCAATGATCTTTGCAGCTCCAATTACATGTTCTTCAAAGAGTAAACGAAACGTAGCACGCTCTGATGATGATGATGATGATGATGATGATGATGATGATGATGATGATGACCCCGTCGTGTCCTCATGCGTTGGGCCAGACTCCCAGATGTTATTTACCGTCTCCAGCTGTTGTCGTGGTTGCCGTCCGTCTGTCTCGGCGACCTTTGACCTCTGTGTCGACGCGGCAACAACAACTCAGAGGACTTATTCGTTCTCGGCCTTTTTTTCCGTCGCAAACACACAAAGCAAACAATCCTCTTACTCTCAGTTCTGGCTTCGCTGGTTTAGAAGACAAGCTGCTCAAAATAACCCCGATGTCTCCTCATCGTCGGCCATCTGTGTGTTTACTGGTCGGTCCGTCTGGCTCGTGAGGAGACGAGGAGAAAGTAAAGTCTGTAAGACGTAGTCACTCGTTGGTTTGTGGACGTTTTGAAGCCTCCAGTTCGGCGATTTGGCCGTCGCCATCTTGTTTTTTTGGCAACCGGTGATCAGAATGAACCATATCTGCACTGAGGAGGAGTGACGTAGAGACCTGTCAATCACCTTGTAGCCCCGCCCCTAAAGCGTCCACTGCTTTATGGTCTGTTTGACTCTAAATGACCATAATTTACTAAATGAACATCATGCTGTATTGAAGAAGACTTGAAACTAGAGATTGAGACATAAACTCATGTTTACAATGTTTACTGAGGGAATACATCAAGAGAAGTAGAGTCATTTATATAGACTTCTATATAACCAGAGGAGTCGCCTCCTGGTGGTCAGGAGAGAGAATGCAGCTTTAACATATGAAGCATATACTTCTATACAACCAGACGAGTCTCCCCTGGTGGTCAGTAGAGAGAATGTAACTTTAACACATGAAGCATAGACTTCTATACAACCAGAGGAGTCGCCCCCTGGTGGTCAGTAGAGAGAATGCAGCTTTTACACATGAAGCATATACTTCTATACAACCAGAGGAGTCGCCCCCTGGTGGTCAGGAGAGAGAATGCAGCTTTAACACATGAAGCACATACTTCTATACAACCAGAGGAGTCGCCCCCTGGTGGTCAGTAGAGAGAATGCAGCTTTTACACATGAAGCATAGACTTCTATACAACCAGAGGAGTCTCCCCTGGTGGTCAGTAGAGAGAATGTAACTTTAACACATGAAGCATAGACTTCTATACAACCAGAGGAGTCGCCCCCTGGTGGTCAGTAGAGAGAATGCAGCTTTTACACATGAAGCATATACTTCTATACAACCAGAGGAGTCGCCCCCTGGCGGTCAGGAGAGAGAATGCAGCTTTAACACATGAAGCATATGCTTCTATACAACCAGAGGAGTCGCCCCCTGGTGGTCAGTAGAGAGAATGCAGCTTTAACACATGAAGCATATACTTCTATACAACCAGAGGAGTCACCCCCTGGTGGCCAGTAGAGAAAATGCAGCTCAAGGCTTCACTTTGCAGAACATGTTGGCACCTGGGGGAATTTTTATTATTATTAAGAAACCCTGAATTTGCCCCATGAATAAATCCTTTGCAACCTAAATTAGTGGGACACTTTCATTGAAGTTGACCTTCAACTCTTCACCTCTCAGGTTGACCGGAGCGGCGGAGAACAAGCGTTGGTACCTGGCGGTGCTGTGCGCCACCCTCTTCTTCTACACCATCGCCACCATGGCCTTCACCTTCATGTACAAGTACTACACGCACCCCATCGCCTGCCACTTCAACAAGGCGCTGCTGTGGATCAACCTGGGCCTCTGCGGCCTCATGTCCTTCATTGCCGTCACGCCGTGCGTGAAGCAGAGTGAGTCGAGGAGGACGCGCCCCGCCTCGTCTGTCGTCGATTCTCGGCGGCGAAATAACACTTAGTCCATCTGCAGCTAAGCAAACATCCTCCTGTTGAAACCAGATAATAATAATTAGATGTACTGTCAGATAATATCATCTGGTTCTCCCTCTGAGGACCAAATGTTGACTCCAGCTTTGTCTGCACACGTCTGGGTTTAAGGGTTGAAACGTACAACTGATTACACATGTGGGAGTACTGCACTAGTAAATACATACGAGTACTCTTCTTCCACCATTGCTCAAGTATAAACCTATAGGTACATTTATTGAGTATTTCCATTTATCATTTTCCTTAATTCTAGAGGAAACGTAATACTTTTCACTCCACTATATTTATCTGTTGTCAAGTAGAAACCTTGTAGAAGCGAGAGCTTTTGACCACGGATGGACTTAGAAATGTAGAAAAGTTTTTGACACAGAAATAAATTCCAGGGTTAAAACCTAAAGAGTGAAAGTTATCTCCAAATGTGTTGCTTTTCGTTACCAAATATTACAACTTCACAATGAAAATGTGTTTATTTCGATCATGGCCAAATAAACGCAGAGAAATTCCTGAATTTCTGTTTGAAAAGTTAAAACCAAAAATAGTAAAAACCTTTAATTAACATGAAAATATCAATAACTCTGAAAAGAACCTTTTATTTATCAATTCTTCTCTCTTTTTAGTCTTACATCAAAGAGTACATTTGAAGACTTTATACTTGTTTACGTTTATTTAAATCTGAACTCTATACTTTTCACACAGTGATATTTGTACTTTTGATAAGTTACAGTCCATTTAGCATTCGGCATGTACATTATGGGATGTATTCTATCTGTCTCTGCAGAGCAGCCGCGGTCGGGGCTCCTTCAAGCCTCCATCATCAGCTGCTACGTCATGTACCTCACGTTCTCCGCGCTGTCCAGCCGCCCGCCAGAGAAAGGTAACAAACATGACCTCTAGACTACCAGAGAAAGGTAACAGACATGACCTCTAGACTACCAGAGAAAGGTAACAGACATGACCTCTAGACTACCAGAGAAAGGTAACACACATGACCTCTAGACTACCAGAGAAAGGTAACACACATGACCTCTAGACTACCAGAGAAAGGTAACAGACATGACCTCTAGACTACCAGAGAAAGGTAACAGACATGACCTCTAGACTACCAGAGAAAGGTAACAGACATGACCTCTAGACTACCAGAGAAAGGTAACACACATGACCTCTAGACTACCAGAGAAAGGTAACACACATGACCTCTAGACTACCAGAGAAAGGTAACAGACATGACCTCTAGACTACCAGAGAAAGGTAACGCATATAACCCACCGAGGTTTAGACTGCCAGAGAAAAGTAACTAATCTAATCTTGTCTGTGTCTGTCTGCTGTTTGCTAAAATGTACACCGTGACAACTTTTCTCGTTTTGTGTCTCTTTGTAAACGTTTTGCGTCTCTTTGTAGTCGTTTTACGTCTCTTTGTAAACGTTTTGTGTCTCTTTGTAAATTATTTTGTGTCTCTTTGTAGTCGTTTTGCGTCTCTTTGTAGTCGTTTTGTGTCTCTTTGTAAATTATTTTGTGTCTCTTTGTAGTCGTTTTGTGTCTCTTTGTAAACGTTTTGTGTCTCTTTGTAGTCGTTTTGCGTGTCTTTGTAAACGTTTTGCGTCTCTTTGTAGTCGTTTTGCGTCTCTTTGTAAACGTTTTGTGTCTCTTTGTAGTCGTTTTGCATCTCTTTGTAAATGTTTTGCGTCTCTTTGTAGTCGTTTTGCGTCTCTTTGTAAACGTTTTGTGTCTCTTTGTAGTCGTTTTGCGTCTCTTTGTAAACGTTTTGCGTCTCTTTGTAGTCGTTTTGCGTCTCTTTGTAGTCGTTTTGCGTCTCTTTGTAGTCATTTTGCGTCTCTTTGTAAACGTTTTGCGTCTCTTTGTAGTCGTTTTGCGTCTCTTTGTAAATGTTTTGCGTCTCTTTGTAGTCGTTTTACGTCTCTTTGTAAACGTTTTGTGTCTCTTTGTAGTCGTTTTGCGTGTCTTTGTAAACGTTTTGCGTCTCTTTGTAGTCGTTTTGCGTCTCTTTGTAAACGTTTTGCGTCTCTTTGTAAACGTTTTGTGTCTCTTTGTAGTCGTTTTGCATCTCTTTGTAAATGTTTTGCGTCTCTTTGTAGTCGTTTTGCGTCTCTTTGTAAACGTTTTGTGTCTCTTTGTAGTCGTTTTGCGTCTCTTTGTAAACGTTTTGCGTCTCTTTGTAGTCGTTTTGCGTCTCTTTGTAGTCGTTTTGCGTCTCTTTGTAGTCATTTTGCGTCTCTTTGTAAACGTTTTGCGTCTCTTTGTAGTCGTTTTGCGTCTCTTTGTAAATGTTTTGCGTCTCTTTGTAGTCGTTTTGCGTCTCTTTGTAGTCGTTTTGCGTCTCTTTGTAGTCATTTTGCGTCTCTTTGTAAACGTTTTGCGTCTCTTTGTAGTCGTTTTGCGTCTCTTTGTAAATGTTTTGCGTCTCTTTGTAGTCGTTTTGCGTCTCTTTGTAGTCGTTTTGCGTCTCTTTGTAAACGTTTTGCGTCTCTTTGTAGTCGTTTTGCGTCTCTTTGTAAATGTTTTGCGTCTCTTTGTAAACGTTTTGCGTCTCTTTGTAGTCGTTTTGCGTCTCTTTGTAAATGTTTTGCGTCTCTTTGTAGTCGTTTTGCGTCTCTTTGTAAATGTTTTGCGTCTCTTTGTAAACGTTTTGTGTCTCTTTGTAGTCGTTTTGCGTCTCTTTGTAAATGTTTTGCGTCTCTTTGTAGTCGTTTTGCGTCTCTTTGTAGTCGTTTTGCGTCTCTTTGTGGTCGTTTTGCGTCTCTTTGTAAACGTTTTGCGTCTCTTTGTAGTCGTTTTGCGTCTCTTTGTAGTTGTTTTGCGTCTCTTTGTAAATTATTTTGTGTCTCTTTGTAAACGTTTTGCGTCTCTTTGTAGTCGTTTTGCGTCTCTTTGTAGTTGTTTTGCGTCTCTTTGTAAATTATTTTGTGTCTCTTTGTAAACGTTTTGCGTCTCTTTGTAGTCGTTTTGTGTCTCTTTGTAAATTATTTTGTGTCTCTTTGTAGTCGTTTTGCGTCTCTTTGTAGTCGTTTTGTGTCTCTTTGTAAATTATTTTGTGTCTCTTTGTAGTCGTTTTGTGTCTCTTTGTAAATTATTTTGCGTCTCTTTGTAGTCGTTTTGTGTCTCTTTGTAAATTATTTTGTGTCTCTTTGTAGTCGTTTTGTGTCTCTTTGTAAACGTTTTGCGTCTCTTTGTAGTCGTTTTGCGTCTCTTTGTAAACGTTTTGCGTCTCTTTGTAGTCGTTTTGCGTCTCTTTGTAAATGTTTTGCGTCTCTTTGTAAACATTTTGCGTCTCTTTGTAGTCGTTTTGCGTCTCTTTGTAAATGTTTTGCGTCTCTTTGTAGTCGTTTTGCGTCTCTTTGTAAATGTTTTGCGTCTCTTTGTAAACGTTTTGTGTCTCTTTGTAGTCGTTTTGCGTCTCTTTGTAAATGTTTTGCGTCTCTTTGTAGTCGTTTTGCGTCTCTTTGTAGTCGTTTTGCGTCTCTTTGTGGTCGTTTTGCGTCTCTTTGTAAACGTTTTGCGTCTCTTTGTAGTCGTTTTGCGTCTCTTTGTAGTTGTTTTGCGTCTCTTTGTAAATTATTTTGTGTCTCTTTGTAGTCGTTTTGTGTCTCTTTGTAGTCGTTTTGTGTCTCTTTGTAAACGTTTTGCGTCTCTTTGTAGTCGTTTTGTGTCTCTTTACGACCGTTTATGTTTGAATGAGACAACGACTACAAAGATAAAAACACAAGTAATATCAAGGAGATGCAGGAACGGGGTTAGAACAGCGCTTTACGAGACAGCGAAGGCATCGTAGGCATATCTCGGTTTTGACAGCATTTTTCTTTTTGCTGCGGGACCAAAGATTTGAGGTTAAACTGCATGAACGTTTCTGATTTTCTTCCTCATCTTTTACTATGGCTGCTCTTTGCAGCCGGTATGAACAACAAGTCGTCTCGGCTCCTGAACCTCACCTTTGTTTTCACCACAGGATAAATTGTGAAAGGTTTTTAAAACGTGTTTTGTTTGTATCTCATCATCCTGTTAATACTGACGAGCCCACACACACTCACACACACACACACACACACACACACACACACACACACACTTGTTTTTCTTTTTTAAATCCTCTATAATTTGCTTCCCTCGTAATGACTCACCTGTTGGCTCCAGGTAAGACAAAGCGCCTCCACATGACTGAAACATTAGCGCAGAGGCTTGTCAAAGGGCCCTGTCTTATCCGGGGTTTACATCTTAATGGCATGCATGCAAATAAAGACACACACACACACACACACAGATAATCTGGGATGAGATGTGCTCTGACATGCCGCCTGCTGGTCCGTGCTGAGGGCAGACAGAAGGATATTTGTTTCACATTCCTCGTGGATCCATTGACAACATAATCACCTGGCAGCGCCGCTACGTGTGTTCTCACACAGCTGATACAAGTCGGGAAAAAGTCAAAACAACAACACAGTTTGTGTCTCATAAGTTGTTTGGTGTATTTCGTCTATTCTTGTAGATACTTTAACCGACCACCCGTAGATTGCGTTAGCTTAAAGCGTCAACAGTAAGGAGAAGTCACATCCCAATAGCTAACGAGCTAGCTGACGAGCTAGCTAGTGAGCTAGCTAGTGAGCTAGCTAACAAGCTAGCTGCCACATCTACTGGAACCAAAACAGATTGATTGGCTGCGTGGTCCAAGTGTGACATTGACGCGGAGTGCCAAGACGTAGAAAAACGTATGTTTTTTAGCGAGTAACGCATTTCTAGAGGCGCGTTCGTTACGATAGAAGTTTATTTGTGTTTCACAAACTATTCAGCAAACTAGTCTCAAGTAAAAGCACCTTTAGGGGCCCTTCTGTGTGGAAGGCACAACGCTGTGACGGGGAACGACCAGGGGGAAGTTGATCCTTTGGGTGACGGGCCGCCCGGAGCGTCGCCTTCTCCGTCCAGCGACGCTCCGACGTCGAGTCGAAAGGTCGGACAAACTGACGGAGATTTACAGACGTGGACGAGGGTTCGTTTGAAAAGGCGTCTGAAGATGTGCCACCACTGTCATTACAGTCACAGTTACAGTTACACGCATTCCCTCGTTTCTAAATCAATGTGTGGGAAAATTAACTGGGAAAAGAGAAACGACAGAAAGGTATGCTTTAAGGCGGGGCTTCAAGGTGATTGACAGGTCGCTACCACGACGTCGTCCGGTCTGGAAGCTGTCCGTGGTTTTTCATCTTCCCACTTTTAACTCTTTCGCAGTGAGTTGTCCACTTCATGGAGGTGAATTGTCATATTTTGGTCTCATTCAGCGTTCGATTGTGCCCCAAAAAACAAGATGGCGACGAACAAAAGGCTGAACTTGAGGCTTTAAAATGTCATCCAGTTACTAGAGATTCTTCCTCAGGAGAGTTTTGAGCACTAACTGTCAAATTAATCCACAGAGAGGGACTTTTGAAATGCATATACTTTCTGTATGAACCAGCAACATGAACCGATAATTCTGCAGGTCTCCATTGTATCTGACACATCATCCACGGTGTGTGAGCCTGTACAGTGTGTGTGTGTGTGTGTGTGTGTGTGTGTGTGTGTGTGTGTGTGTGTGTGTGTGTGTGTGTGTGTGTGTGTTAGAGTCCCAGGGCAGCGCAGGACATTGTAGCAACTTGTTGGGAAAATATGCACTCAGCCTGTTTTTAAAAACACCTTTTCACCACCGCAGACTGTCCATACACACGCACACACACACACACGCACACACGCACACACACACACACACACACACACACACACACACACACACGCACACACACACACACGCACACACGCACACACACACACACACACACGCACGCACGCACGCACGCACGCACGCACGCACACACACACACACACACACACACACACACACACACACACACACACACACACACACACACACACACACACACACACACTACTTGTGTTTCTAAGAGGAATTAGTCTGGAGTGGAATTGAAATGACAACTCAAGTGTAGGACTTGTTGACTCCCTCTAGCCGAATCTTGACCTAAATGTGTGTGTGCGCGCGTGTGTGTGTTTGGGAGTGAGAGCGTTGTGCACATGCATGCACACGTGTGAGCATACAGTACATATTTGTGAGGACTCTATCCAGAGGGTGAGTCCATAAAGAAAGTGCAGCTGAGAACTTTTTTTTTTTTTTTAACAAGAAAGAGAGGAATTTTCCAGCAATTGAAACAAATGAGAAAAGGAAGAAGAAATGCGACACTTGACCTTAATGCGGCGACTTTCTTTTCCGTGGCGCCGGTGTAACAGGACACTCAGGTTTCATCTGGGTATACTTTGGCGTGTTACATGAAAAAAGCAAAACAACAAAGGTTATTGTTAAAAAATAAATAAGAAATCCGACTCTGCATTGTGAATAAAATATGGAGACGAGACTTAGTTTAGATGTTGTTATATTTATATGACTCTACAGGTGAAGAGGTGAACACATGAACTCATAGGTATCACCATGAAACTTCACCACTTTCTCACTGACATGAAGAGGAGGATTTATTGTGTTACAAGTGTTATGAAGTGTTATGTTTAAATATGTAAATGAGGCGTTATGTAACGGAAACTTTAGGTGAATTTAAGAGAAAGTCGTGAAATAAAATCTGAATGTGTATTTCTGATGTTTTCTTTCCACTGAAAGAAGACGTGTTATCAAAGAAAAATACACAAATCTCTTTTGCCTGAAGTGTCTCCCCTTAAATAAATAAAAACTGGATTTGAACACATTTGACAAATATGTTAATATTTTATTTGAAAACAAAATCCTTCTAAATTGTGGCAAACAAATTCATCACTAGATATTAGTTTTGTTAGATTTTGTAATGTTTTCTTTTTATTTATTTACAGAATCTGCTCGTAAAGTAATGTTTTCCATGAGGCTGGTCTTTACGTTTTGTTGCCGTCTTTCATTCATTCATCACAGTCAGTAAAATATTACATTCATCCTCATAATCATCCGTTTAACAATAATAGAAACTGTAAATATATTTCCATTGTATGTTTGTCATGGAGTCATGGAGTTAAAATGTTTTTTTCCAGGCCTGGAAAAGTCCTTGAAACCCCCCCCCCCCCCCAAAAGTTTAGTAAAAGTCATGTAAATGTGTTATATTTATGTGTTCATGTAAATGTGTTATATTCATGTGTTCATGACGTTCATTTACGCTGAGTTTGAAATAATGAATATGCTTTTAAAAGAAAGACTCAAAATATAAGCAGGCATACATACAGGCATCTATATAAATGTGTATTCTTTTAATCAAACTATTGTCTCATTCATTTGAGTCATTTAAGGTTTACTGTATGCTTTGTGTTCTCATTGTTAGTTTAAATACTACATTTACTCACTTTTTACTGTTTACACCCAGATTTCACTAAATGTTTGTAATGGACATTTGGTTTGAAGTCATAGAAAAGTCATTGTGTGTGTGTGTGTGTGTGTGTGTGTGTGTGTGTGTGTGTGTGTGTGTGTGTGTGTGTGTGTGTGTCAGTGGTGTATCAGGGCAGGAACATGACCGTCTGCTACCCCAGCGTGAGGCAGGACGGCATCCAGAACGAGGGCAACGCGGTGGCCATCATCGGAGCGGCCATCATGTACTGCTGCGTCCTGTTCGCGTGGTGAGTGGACCGAACCGTGTACTTCCTGTGTGTGTTCACGCCTAGCTCCTCCCCCAACCCCTGACTCCTCCCCCAACCCTCCCTGACTCCGCCCCCGCTACAGTAACGAGGCGTCCTACCTGGCGGAGGTGTTCGGCCCCTTCTGGATGATCAAAGTTTACCGCTACGAGTTCCAGAAAGCCACCTGCTGCTTCTGCTGCCCCGAGGAAGAGGAAGGTGAGGAAGAGCGCCTCCAACCACGCCATGTTGAGACATTTATGCTTCTTCTTCTCCTTTATCTGGTTCTTGTTCTTCTTTATTTTCTTCTTCTCCTTCATTTTCTTCTTCATTTTCTTCTTCTTCTTTTACTTCATCTTCTTCTTCTACTTCTTGCTCTTCTTCATGTTCTTCTTCTACTTCTTTACTTCTTGTTCTTCTTCTACTTCTTTACTTCTTGTTCTTCTTCTTGTTCTTCTTCTACTTCTTGCTCTTCTTCATCTTCTTCTTCTACTTCTTTACTTCTTGTTCTTCTTCTTCTTTACTTCTTCTTCTTCTTCTTCTTTACTTCTTCTTCTTCTTCTTCTTCTTCTTCTTCTTCTTCTTCTTCTTTACTTCTTCTTCTTCTTTTCTTCTACTTCTTCTTCTTCTTCTCCTTCTGGTTCTTGTTCTTTTCTTCTACTTGTTCTTTTTCTTCTTCTTCTTCCTCTTCTTCTTCTTCAGCACCATTCACATAAAGTTATATATTGTTTTTAACAATATTAAAAGGAGGAATGAAACCAATAGCACCGTGACCATATTAGAGTATGTACTGTGAAGAGAACCGTCTCCCTGTGTAGACATGGAGGGCTCATGCTAAGCTAACGGAAACACAATGACTCTTAAGTTCAAAGTGATTATACACGAATGAAAGCATAGTTATGAATATAATATTCTGTTCTTCAGCTGAGGAGGAGTTTGTGATGGAGGACGAGAACAAAGGCTGTCAGAAGGTCATCCACAACGAGACGCAGCGCGTGGCTTACAGCTACTTCTTCTTCCACTTCGTCTTCTTCCTCGCTTCGCTGTACGTCATGATGACGCTCACCAACTGGTTCAGGTGAGAGGGTTAGAGGAGGAGGAGGAGGAGGAGGAGGAAGAGGAGGAGGAGGAAGAGGAGGAGGAAGAGGAGGAGGAGGAGGAGGAGGAGGGGGAGGAAGAGGAAGAGGAAGAGGAGGAAGAGGAGGAGGAGGGGGAGGAAGAGGAAGAGGAAGAGGAGGAGGAGGAGGGGGAGGAAGAGGAAGAGGAAGAGGAGGAAGAGGAAGAGGAGGAGGGGGAGGAGGAGGAGGAGGAGGGGAAGGAGGAGGAAGAGGAGGGATGTGGGGTTTGGGCTGAAGGTAAAGTTAGCCGGGTCCCCGAAGGAATATGATCCCAAAACTTTTTTTTGTTCTTCTTTCCCTATTACTTTGCTTTTGAAATACATTTCTAATAATTGGGGACTTTCACCCAGGAAACCGAGGTCCGTGTCTCGTTTGAAAGCTTTCATTTACATCTTTAATTAAAATAACAAACAAACTTATTTGGCATTGAATCACAATGTTTTACTTAAACCTAACACAGTCATTTTGTTGCTTAAGTATAATTGCGTATACTTTGCAATGTTCACTTTTAGTAATTTATATCAAATTCGACAAAATCTTTCTTCCAGCAATTGTTTTATTACTTTGAGATATTGTTGGGAAGGTCTGTCGATTGTTTTCCATCCTCCTCTTCCTCACAATTTAACTTTATTTTTTTAACTGTACCTTTATTCTTTTACAGGATCGTCCCATTCAGATTTTAAATCTAACCCAAATCATAACACAATATGTGAACATTCTCTAACCCAGATCATAACACAATATGTGAACATTCTCTAGCCCAAATCATAACACAATATGTGAACATTCTCTAACCCAAATCATAGCTCAATATGTGAACATTCTCTAACCCAAATCATAACTCAATATGTGAACATTCTCTCTGCAAAGGTTGACTTTGATAAAGTGAAGCAGAACAAAGTTAGAGAGGGTTTAGAACAGAGAACATTCAGGAGAGGACAACACAAATTACCAAACCATATATTTATATATTTCTTATGGTGTTCAATACATCCAAATACAGCAGTTTTGGGCTTTTTTTTCATAAAACAAGCTATGATTTACAGTTTCATATAACAATCTTTCAGTCTGGGATTGGTTTTTAAAAGAGGAACAACCCGTATGTCCCGTGTGGTTGTGTGCCTCTAAACCGCGTCGTCTCCGTCCTCCAGCTACGAGTCGGCCGTGTTGGAGACGACCTTCACGCACGGCAGCTGGTCGACCTTCTGGGTGAAGATGTCGTCGTGCTGGGCCTGCGTGCTGCTCTACCTGTGGCTGCTGCTGGGCCCGCTGTGCAGCTGCCAGTCCGAGTCCCGGCCGCGGCGCTCGCGCATCAAGCGCCGCTCGGGGTCGTGTCGCCACGTCTCCGTGACCGTCTGACGAGGGGAAAGGTGAGGGGAGGGGACAGCGGACGGGACGCCGGAGGTCACGGGGGAGGGGTCAAAGACTCACGCTGCTGAGAGGAGGACCAATCAGAGAGCTCCGTGACATTCAGACCACTGTGAGGACTCGACTGTGGAAACACTCAACAGAATGAATTGCCAAAGGGATCAGAACTCTCACGGCTTTTACAGCCAGTAGGTGTACAGACGGATTCATTTTTAGTCGTATATTTAATCTTTGGGGTTATATGTAGACTGTTGATATTATAACAAGGGAGGATTCTTAGATATTTGCATCAGAGGCTCACATCCCGGTTATTGTTTTCTTTTATGTCGAAAGAATCTGCCCTAAAATAAAGAAAGAGAACGGTCGGTCCTCTGGCCTCCGACGGGCAGTCCATGGTTTTGATCGTGAACAAATCTTTCTCGGGGTTGGAAACGGAGAACTGTGGGCGTGTTGAGGTCACACATGATGCAAGAGACGCTCCAGCGCTGACCCAGGAACAGTTTGTTACGTCTGTAAAGAAATTAACTTCAGGCGGATCGTCTGAGATCCGAATTCTGGATTCTCAATTATGTTCCGAGCGAAAAAAATTCGGGAACATTTTTGAAAAAATTCACAGATCGCAAATTTGCCTCGGAGGGTTTTTACATCGTAAAACTTCCTCTGTCCTTGGACCTTTGCATTGGAACAAGAAAAATAACTTTTTTTGAATTAAAAACGACTTTGTCAGGTTTACTAAAAACATCTCGTTTTGGCTTAAATTTTGCCCGTTTGTCCCGTTTGTTTAAGTGACGGACGTAAATAAGAAAGAGGGCTCGTTGCCTTTCACGACTCAAACCTTGGTCTCCTGGGTGAGAGTCCTGCGTGTGACCCTCTATTCCACTACAGAGCTTCCTCAGACTAGCATTAGACGCGTATTTTATTTAACAAATACCTTCCCTCTAAACGTAATCAATAATACAGTTTTGTTGGATGGGAACATCATTTTTAGGATATCATGACGGTAAAATACATTTCAACTCTCGTCTACTCGCCTGAAAACAAATTCAGTTAAAACAACAACAAAAAGCATTTTGGGAAATGCAAAATGTTTGGGATAGCGTTAGTTTAGCATAAAAGAGATCTACTCTAAGCTAATGCTAACCAACTCGGAGCTAACACCCAATCAGGCGTTGGTGTCTCAGCTAACTCTCAACCAATAAGCAAATAGGCATTTACCCCAAACTCATTTATTGAGGACTTTTCAACACAGTGTAATAATGAATTTGGGAATAACTGATTCAGATTTATTTGAAAATCATCGGCTGGAATGACAACGACTGAATAATACAGAATAACAGCATGACCTTTATTTCATTTAGTGCTAACAGTTACAAACCAGACAGACATAAACAATTTAATTGCATTATTTCAGTCAATGATGAGCGCTGTCTTGTTTACTTGTCAACAGACAGGTTTCCATCCAAAGTGTTACATTGTAACTGAGGGAATCTTTCCATCCACTTCTGTTGTGCGGTTGTTTAGAGAACCACAGAAGAAGAACGAGATGACGTAAACCGAAGACAGTGAAATAAAACGTGATGTGAATATGACATTTCAGTTTGTTTCATGTGGTCGTGAGGAAGATTTTACAAGTTGTATCAAAACTTTTATGCAATATTTCAACATTGAAAAAATATTGTTCTGCATTTTTTTAATTTATTTTGTATATCAAATTGGAAATGTGCATAAAAACAGGTGGAGACGCACCAACTGAGCCCAAAGCCAAAGAAAGATTTGTTCATGCGTCACAAGGTTCTAGCGGGTTCTCTTTCAGTATTTTGGTTCTCTTCATGTTTTTTTTTCCACAAATGCTCAGAGACGGCCGGTCGGACTGAGAGGCAGCTAAAGAGAAACGCAACATGTTCTCAAAAGTTCAACAAGTCCAGAGGAGATTTGTTGACTTGAGGGCAAAGAAAACACTTTGCTTTTAGACAACGAGGAACATTTTGTCGCTTTACAGCTCGTCGTTCACTCGATTCTTGTTTACATTTGTTTTGCATGTGTTACTCCATTTTGAAAAGTTAGACAATTGAAACCGAGAGTGCTCAAAAATATATATATAATTACTAAAAACTCAATTCCAGAAGAGATGGAAGCGTTCTGTCTCATGCCTTCAGGTGAAGTAGTCACGCCTGCCGAGGCAACGGGATCTCACAGAAGCACCTGAACTCACCACGACCTCCTATAGAAGCGCGTTCGTCCAAAATTAGGTGCTGAATTTGGAACAAACCCCGTTAAGATTAAACACATGAAGCATAGACTTCTATACAACCAGAGGAGTCATCCCCTGGTGGTCAGGAGAGAGAATGCAGCTTTAACACATGAAGCATAGACTTCTATACAACCAGAGGAGTCGCGCCCTGGTGGCAATGATAGATAATGCAGCTTTAACACATAAAGCATAGACTTCTATACAACCAGGAGTCGCCCTCTCGTGGACACTAGTGAGAATGCAGCTTTAACACATGAAGCATATACTTCTATACAACCAGAGGAGTCCCCCTCTCGTGGACACTAGTGAGAATGCAGCTTTAACACATGAAGCATAGACTTCTATACAACCAGAGTTGCCACGCCCTGGTGGCAATGATAGATAATGCAGCTTTAACACATAAAGCATAGACTTCTATACAACCAGAGGAGTCGCCCCCTGGTGGTCAGTGAGAATGCGGTTTTAACACATGAAGCATAGACTTCTATACAACCAGAGGGGTCGCCCTCTCCTGGACACTAGTGAGAATGCAGCTTCCCGTGAGGAGGTCGTGGTCGTTTCCCGTGTTCCTGTGAGTCCAGGTTGACTGAGATAACTCGTGGTGTGAAGTTAAAATAGCTGGTTTCTCCGCTGAAGAGACGCTGAGCCGAGTCTGCGATGACTTCCTTATAATGATATTATAACATGAGCAGCGTTCTGGCTCAGTCATGACATACATACATACAGTTATTCTATCTGTAGTTTAGATGTAGTGTTTCCTTTGTTGTAGATGTGAAGATGCTTTTTTGTAAATACATTGTTTTCTTAAAAACGCTGCTGTTCTCCTGTCTACATTTTTTTTTGTGAATGTTTATAATAAGTGTTAAATAGAAGAGTGGGTCATTATTTTAATTCACTCTATGGACAAAAAGGTAAAAAAAAGACATTATTTTGGCACACGTAGATGAGGTTTGTTATATATATAAAATGCACAACACAAGGCACAGAACTATTTAAAGGACTGCAAGTTTTCTCAAAACAATTATAGTCAAATGAGACTTTAGTATACTTGTAGCTAATCAGTGCCACGCAATACAATACTGTATAATTCATAATCTCTTTCACGTAAAAACAGACCTGATTCAACACACTATAAAAAATGAATACCACAACACAGGCACAATGAAAGACGTTAGACGAGTGACACACGAGTTAATGCGTTGTGGTTTAAGCTTTTTCTTCTTCTTTTTATATGCATAAATATATTGTGAAGCAATGTGTTTTTTACTATCTCGAGTTACACCGAAAAGAAAAAATCCACCTTGAGTCCTGATTGCATGTTGCAACTCGCACAATGAGCTGCAGCTACATGTGCAGCTCACAGAGGTGATGATCGGTGACATCACAGGTCCTCGCTTAGAAATTTATAAAAAAAATGTTGATAGAAGAAGTAAGAATCTATTGTTCTTCATGCGACTGGAGGAGCAGCTGCTTCTGGAGGGATTTCTCCTGGTAAAATTCCAAATGTTTGTATTTAATTGTCAAGCTGGATATTGAATTTCAACTGCTTTGGAGCAAATAAACACGACTGCGGCGCAGTTTGGGCAGAAGTCGGCGCTGCAGGCGACACGTGGCTGCACTACGCCAGTAAAGAGAGTAGAAGAAGAAGTAGAGGAGAACGGCTATAATAGAATTTGTTTCAATCCGGTAACTTTTAATTGTTTTGTCATGTCAGAGAGTATTTACTATGCTTCATGTTGTTTGGAGACGAAGACAATATACATATATGAATATATATATATATAAATACATATATAAATATATATATATATATATATATATATATATATAAATACATATATAAATATATATATATATATATATATATATATATACATATATACATAAATATATATATTAATATATATATAATAATATATATGTATTTAATACAAATTAATTAAAGTAAATATATATGTATATATACATATATATTATATATAAATAAATACATATATATATATATATATAAATATATATAAATATAATATATATCCGAGAAGACGGCAACAACAGAAACTGTTGATGAGTTCAATATTTGCTACGTCAGAATCTATTCGTAAAAAGTTTTTTCATACCGTTTTTTTATTACATTTTGCCTTGTATTAAACAGCTTTTTTTAATTCGGTACTTCAAAATGTATCTAATAATATATAACGGAAAACACATCTATTAATATCCTTAATAGCCGTGTTTCCATTCACATTGTTTTATTTCTCCATAGACGAGCCGACTGGTTTTGCTTCTGGTTTGCGACCTCGACTTCTTCTACTCCGTTTCCGGGCAGATTACAGACATGTGTACTCTGCAGCGACACCTTCTGGCCGAACTACGCTGTCGCTTTACTGGAATGATACTTCAGCTTTAAGTTGTGGCCGTCAGCTCCAGAAGGACGGCTTTGTGCTCAAACATCTGGGTTTGTTTCCCCAAAAGCAATAGAATGAAAATAAGTCAAAATGTTTGATAGGATTGAAGTTGTTCTTCATCTGCATGTTTTGAGGTGGATTTTTCCTTTAAGTTTAATCATGAAAAAAAATACAATATATATATATATATAAAAAAAGAAATTAAATGATAGCTGTGGGAGAAAAAAAACAGCAATAACAAAAAGGCCATTTCAGTCAATGTTCTTCTCTTTGGTATGCGTTTAAAAGGTGGGCACAGGCGTCCACCTAAAGTGCTCTATATGGTACAGTAAGCTGGTCACACACACACACACACACACACACACACACACACACACACACACACACACACACACACACACACACACACACACATATATATAAGAAGTGGACGTAGTCATCGTGATTACACCCATTGGTTTGTGGACGGATGTTTTTAAGTGACAGAAGCCTAGAGTTTGCCGATTTCACCGTCGCCATGTTTTTTGTTGTTGCAACCAGTAAACAGGAAGTGACGTAGAGACGCTGTATATGTCTCTGCCAGACCTGTCAATCACCTTGTAGACCCGCCCTAAAGTCTGTTTGTCACGGTGAGGTCATAGAGCAGAATAAGCCTTGTGGGGACAGTTGAGACTAACAAGGACAAAAGAAGACAGTAACGAGGATGGATCTCTTTGTTGAATGGAGACACACACACACACACACACACACACACACACACACACACACACACGCACACAGAATAAGCCTTCCGGGGACAGTCGAGACAAACAAGGACCTAAGAAGACAGTAACGAGGATGGATCTCTTTGGTGAATGAAGACACACACACTCTCACACACTCACACACACACACTCACACAGGCTGCCGGGGTCCTGTGTTGCTGCACAGACTGTCTAGCGGCCGCAGCAGCGCGTCCTCTCTTGGCCGGTACGGCGCCACGTAGCTGTCCTCCTCCAGCAGGATGCGGTTCAGCGTGCGCTCGTAGTTGATGTGGCGGCGCACCATCAGGATGTACTGCCGGCCCTCCTGCAGGCCGGGGCAGTCGCACACGTTCTGCACCCACAGGAACTCCCGGTGCTCCAGGCGGAACCTGTTCCGGTAGGTGTGCATGATCTGGACGTCGTAGCGCGTCTCCTCGCCGCGGTACAGCTTCCCGAGGACTCGGCCGCGGAAAACTGACGGGAAGCAGAGAAGAATGTTTACGGGAGGAAAGAGAACGTTAGCATCCTGTCACATTCTCTGTTAGCATCCCCTCACATTCTCCGCTAGCATCCTCTCACATTCTCCGTTAGCATCCTCTCACATTCTCCGTTAGCATCTTCTCACATTCTCCGTTAGCATCCTCTAACATTCTCCGTTAGCATCCCCTCACATTCTCCGTTAGCATCCTCTCACATTTTCCGTTAGCATCCCCTCACATTCTCCATTAGCATCCTCTAACATTCTCCGTTAGCATCCCCTCACATTCTCCATTAGCATCCTCTAACATTCTCCATTAGCATCCTCTCACATTCTCTCGTGTTTAGACAGAAGAAAACTTTGGCATCCGAAAGGATACAGGTTTTTAGCGACTCACCGAAGTCCTTCTGGCAATACTGTCTCTGGCGTTCCCTTCGACCTTTAACCCGCCGACATTTCCCACAATGCCCTACAGAGTAAACCGGGCAGAAACAAGCACACAAATACATCCCGATGCATATTTAGAACTTATTTTTTGTAATCACTTTTTGAGAAATATGCACGCTTGCTTTCTTATGGGAGTTCTATGAAGCAGGCTGTTTATTGGTGTGTGTGTGTGTGTGTGTGTGTGTGTGTGTGTGTGTGTGTGTGTGCGTGTGTGTGTGTGTGTGTGTGTGTGTGTACATACTTCCAGGTGGAGGCTCAGGCAGGAGGTTTCTGTGGTTCTCCTCTCGCTCCAGACGGGGCAGGATGGGTTGGTGGAGAGATTGGCGGGGCGGCTTCACAGGCCTTAAAACTAGTTGACACACACACACACACACACACACACACACACACACACACACACACACACACACACACACACACACACACACACACACAATGTTGTTAACAATATACTCAACAGGTGCATTGTTTAAGTCCTGAGAAATTATTTTGAAGCCCTTATTTTGAAAGTTTTGAACATTTGTGACTTTAGCAACAAACAAACAAAGATAATATATAAGACACAGTTTTGAGACAAACTGATGCATAGAACTATCAAACACATATTGTGGACTCAAGCTCTGGCAGCTTGACGAAGAATCATGTAGTAGAATAATGTTAAAAACACATATTTTGTGTTGTGTATTGGCTTAAAATGTATCAGTTGTTTTGGCCACTTTTTTTTTGCTCTGTTGCACAATATATCTGAAAAAACGGGATAATTTGGTCAGAAACCGCAGCTTTCTCTCAAAAGTGGTGGTGAGGTTTGTCACAAAAAGATCAAACACATATCCCAGCATGCATTCCTCACGCAGACCTCGTTACATCCTCCCCGGCAACCAACATGGTGACCAGACCAGGCAGCTGGAAAGTTACCCAACAAAACAAATCAACGCACTATTTCTGGCAACATCAGGCGTCAGATTGTGTTTTGGCACGAATCCATCGGTTGGAAAAATGTTTCCAGAGCAGCTCCTCAGATGTATTTTAAGTCCATGTGAACGTGAGCGTTAAAGGAGGAATTCAGAACACGTGCAGCCGCATCGTGACAGAAACATTCTTCTCTTTGAGCTGATTGGCTTTCCGTGCATGATTTTTGTGGGCGTGGTCAGACTGCGACGCCGCTTGACATCGACCTTGTTCTGCACCTGTGATTTCCTTCTTATACGCGCATGACTGGAAACACCTGTGAGGGTGTGCAGGGATTTATTAGTCATCTTCTACTGAAAGTTAAAAACTAACTTTAGGCCCTTTCCTAAAGTCTGTTAGTTCTTCACAACTTCAGTGGAAGTTGACATGAGGATGAGAAGATAATCTATGGAGTTTATGATTTTAGGGGTGAGGTGTTCCTTTAAACTCAAGCTTTAATCTACTGTGTGAACGTATTTAAAGGGAATTAAATGAAGCTGAGGCAGGACTTACACCAGTGGGGTCGGGCGGTGACAGGAGGCCTGGTTGTAGTGGTGGTAGTGGTTGTAGTGGGTTGATCCCAGGGGAGGTAGTTGTCAGTGTGATGAGCTTGACGCAGTGGACTCCTCCCGTGGTGGAGGGCGTATTGGCCCGGCGGCAGCCAGTACTCGTACTCGATGCCGGGGTTTCTGTCTGTCGCCAGCACCTGCACACAAGGACGGCACGGACACATCAAGACTGGCCTGGAAGGGTCTGAATCTCAAGGTTTTCATCTGCTTTCATATATTTCACTTCAAAGTGCAGCATTCTGGGTTTTTGTAATAGTTTCCAATGAGAGTGAAGCCTTTTGCACGAGTGTCCTGAACGTCTTAAGTAAAAAAAGTAAAATGAGAGGTTTTCTAAAGGGACCATGGTGCTCTGAGACACTACCACTTGAGTCCACAGGGGGCGCCAGAATCAACACAAGAGGAAAGCTCCTTGTAGTAACTTTGCTGTTTTCCGATCCGAAGTTCTTCTGTGCTCACTGGAACCATTTGGGAGTACTGGTCCAGATGTCTATTCACTATAATGTGTCCTCATACCCTTGTGATCCTCAGGATGAAGATAAAGGTCGTCTTAACCCGAGGGTTGACCCTTAAACCTGACATTTAAGTGTGCAAGAGTACGAGGACACATTATTGGCACTAAATCAGAGCACCAGCCCCCAGGAAGAAATCACAAGTGATGTTGCATTCGTTCTCGCTTAAGCGAAGAACTTTCCAAAGGAAACAAACAGTCCACAGTGTTCAGAGGACGCTTATCAACCAGCAGCAGTCTATAACAACGGTGTTCTCACAGTGTCTCAGGAGGAAGCAACAGTTAACAGCTGGTTGGTAGCTGAGCCAGGTCTGAATGGAAAGAATTAAACATTGATTCAAACCGGATGTTTTTCTTACCTTGTGAAGTGCTTACCGATAACCACAATAAGTGCAATTTAACAGTGTATTGCACAATGTGAGGAAGTGTTTATCTTTTCCTGGTTTTGGTGCCAATAAAGTCGGCCTTCTTTCAGTATGAAGTGCATTTGTTTTTCATGCAAACAAAGCGATAAC
This sequence comes from Taurulus bubalis, assembly GCF_910589615.1. Classification (NCBI taxonomy): domain Eukaryota; kingdom Metazoa; phylum Chordata; class Actinopteri; order Perciformes; family Cottidae; genus Taurulus; species Taurulus bubalis. The sequence goes on along the minus strand of NC_136603.1, from coordinate 2,804,665 downwards.
AGAAAGAGATGACCAAGCTGTCCTGACCATTAAATGGAGGTCTTCCTTGGTCGGTCCCGGGACCTCGAAGCTCTCCCAGGTGTCTGCCGAGCGCCGGTACAGCAGCTTCGTCCCGGCCACGTTGTACTCGCCCGGAATGCTGATCTTCCAGTTACCGTTGATCACAAACTGGGAGCGACCGTTCTGGAGGGCTGGAGGGAAGTCTGGTGTCAGTCATGAGTGATAAGGGAGTCAAATATGTCTAATTTAACCTGCGCTAAGCCCCGCCCCCCCATTGCTACTCAATCAAGCTACCATGGAGCCCTGGACACTGTGACTGGATGATGCCGTGCTCTGATTGGCCAGTCCACCATTTAGACTTCACAAAGGGTTAATTATCTCTCCATATCAGAAGGCCTTGTTGAGGTAAAGCAGTGGTTCTCAAACTGTGGGGCGCACCCCTCTAGTGGGGCACGGGGGGTGGGGGGGAAGATTATTTTTTAGAATCCTTTATTAATCCCAGAGTGGGGACATTATTCTCTGCATTTTACAACTTTATTGTTATTATCTTATATTCAGTGCAAAACAGGTTAATTGCAGCCACAATAGGTACTTTCTTTGGCAAATATTAGTTATGTTTTGCACAGATAGAACTTTATTTGCATTGTTCTAACAAAGGGATGGCACATGTTATTTGTTTTTGTCTGATGGAATAATTTGGTATACTTGAAAGTGATTTAAATTTTCTTTATTCTATTATTAGTCAAAACAAGTTATTTCAATACAAATTCAGCAGGACCATTTTGTTACAATTTAGTTGTGACGTGAACATTTGTCTTCCTCCAAAGTGGGGCGTGACAGAAACAGTTTGAGAACCACTGAAGTAAAGGCCGGCGGTCGGAAGCAGAAATATGCCGGCTGGTGGAAGAGGGATTTTCCACGAGCTGAAATGGAAACAATACCTCCACCTGCCTCGCCTCAGCGGCCAGATAAAACGCTTTACGAGCGTCACTTTTTTCAGGACCACAGTGTGAGCCGTTTCGGCGGGGGTCTGTTTTATTTTGGTCCCATAAACAAGGATGAGAATAGATGCCCTTGGTTATTATGCCTGGAAAAGCCCCACAGCGGGACCAGAGACCAGACGGGACCGCTGAGCCTCCCCTGTCTCCGGGGAGAGGAAGTTATTGCAAGTCTAGGAGCTCACTTTAACTTTTCTAAACTGCCCGACTCACACTGCAGCGTGGAGCCGGTGACGCAGAGAGAGTCTTCTTGCAGAAAGCTGAAACTGACAAACAGCCGGGTTGTGTGACGGCTGCATCTTACCGAGATAGTTCCTGCTGTTATCGGTGACTCGGATGTGAGTGGCTCCAGCTGGTATCATGGCCACTTCGTTGTATCCGAAAGGGCCGCCTGGCAAACAGAGACGCTGAGTTAGAGGCTGCTTTTAATAGGAGTTTCCCCTTCCTTCTTTTCTTTTTGTTTTAACTACTTCACATGATTAAAGGAAAGGTCCATTTGTTTTATTACAACCTGGGGACAAACGTGCTGCACTGAAAACAGCTTTACACGCAAAGTGAGGCCAAGAGGAGAAAACAAGCCTCAGATGGTTATTTGAAGTTGTTTTAATCTAAAATGAAAGAGGAACATTAAAAGTTATTATCACTTCAGACGTCTGTTGCTTTGCCAATGGATTGGAGAGTCATCGGATAATTATTTAAGCGGCTGTAAAACTGTCTTCACAATAAAAGCGTATTTTTGTTGCTAACAAAGAGCCGCTAATTTGGTGATAAACTATCAAAGTGACCCATTATTCTGTTGTTTGAAAGCTTTTATTTTGAAGCAAATTGTTTTTGTTTTTGTTTTGAAGCGGAAAATCAGGAAAAGTTTAACATGCGCATTAAAAGTCTCCCGTTATATCGTTATGTAAAAGCTTTTAGTTTGAAGTAGCAACATCAGGAAATATGGGGTTTTCAGTGTTATGCTAACTAATACGTTTCTTTTATTTTTATGTTGGTCTCTGCAAGAAAAGAGCATGACTACAGATGATGAAACTAAAAATAAGTGAAAGTAAAAATCCCAAAACACACCTGCAACTGCAGCTAATCGCCATTGGTGCCGCCAAAGAGAGCAACAAATCATTGAGATTGTAGCTTGAACCAAAACTACAATAACAAGACTAATGTTGACGGTTATATTCCTTCAAAAATCTAATCCACTAGTGTCCACACTTATAATTTAAGAACATCACTCATCATCTGAGGCGGTAAACGCAGTGTTCATGTCAACGTCACGGCAGGGAAAGCAGCTCCATCTGTTTGTTCAAATGCCAAAATTAACACACACTTAAACACACGAGCAGATCTTTTTTTACGTGACGTTCTCTGGAAAACGAGGCTCATTGTCGCCTCTGATGAAACGTGACTGAAGGAGCACGTCTGAGGTCTATATATATATCTTAAAAAGGTCTTCTGCATTAATGAATTCATGTCAACAACAGCTGCACATCAGTCGTGTACGTATCTGGTGTCGACCTGTCAATCACCTTGTAGCCCCGCCCCCAAAGCGTCCCCTGCTTTATGGTCTGTTGACTCTAAATGACCATAATTTACTAAATGAACATCATGCTGTATTGAAGAAGACTTGAAACTAGAGATTGAGACATAAACTCATGTTTACAATGTTTACTGAGGGAATACATCAAGAGAAGTAGAGTCATTTATATAGACTTCTATACAACCACAGGAGTCGCCCCCTGGTGGTCAGCAGAGAGAATGCAGCTTTAACACATGAAGCATAGACTTCTATACAGCCAGAGGAGTCGCCCCCTGGTGGTAAGGAGAGAGAATGCAGCTTTAACACATGAAGCATAGACTTCTATACAGCCAGAGGAGTCGCCCCCTGGTGGTAAGGAGAGAGAATGCAGCTTCAACACATGAAGCATAGACTTCTATTACTGCTCCGGTATTACAGTTCTGTGGTTTCAGAACTGAAGCCTCAGACTAGATGCCTGCGGGCCGTCACTTTGTACTGTGCACTTTAAGGGTTAATCTCTGCACAGCACACTAAAGCATCAATCAGTCACTCATATGTAATCACTAACCGATCAGATAATTGTGTTCTTTTGAAGAGATCTTGCCAAACACCGACATCGGGTCTTGTACTGTAACGCTGTTGTCATTATAAAACAAAAATCCGTAATGATTAACCGTCATTAAACTTTACAGGATGGCTTTTACGAGCATGAAGAACGAGCTGGACCCACAACCATCCATCACAGAGGGATGTTTCTCCTCTGGGACAGCTCTATGGTTCCCCCCCCCTCCTCGCAGCCGCGGGACGGACTCCATTCATTGCGGCGGGTACTTTGGTTTCCCCCTGGATACTCGTCTCCGAGAGGAACTATTCACGAGGTTCATCCGCGGAGCCTCGAGGCGACATGAAGACATAGCGCTGCCATTGAGGAAGTGTCAGAGTTAGCAGCTCCAGGCCGCCGGCGCCTGACCTT
>NC_136603.1:2786181-2793681 GCF_910589615.1 Taurulus bubalis | reverse complement strand
GTGTGTGTGTGTGTGTGTGTGTCTTTGTGTGTGTGTGTCTTTGTGTGTGCGTTTGTGTGTGTGTGTGTGTATATCATGTCGACTCTCTCAATTCACCGCCTGTTGTTGGATTCCTGGCTATAAATAACGTGGGTTTTGTCAGGGGCCACATGTAACGCACGCACACACACACACACACACACGCACACACACGCACACACACACACACACACACACACACACACACACACACACACTTTAAGTAAAAGTTGCTCACACATATGCACCATATTCAAATCATATCTTCTGTTTCCCAGATTTTGCGTTACAGTTTATTTTGTCACACTTTGGTCCGAGTATTTATATATATATATATATATATATATATATATATATATATATATATATATATATATATATATATATATATTTATATATATAAAGTATGTATCTCTGTGATAAAACTCCAACATCCAGAACCTGAAAATTAATAAACGATACTTGTAGCCGACGATTTACAAAAAAACTGGAAAAAACAAACTGAAACTGAGGCTCTTTGACTTTGTGACTCATAGAACAGAATGGGTCAGACATGCTGAGACACACACACACACACACACACACACACACACACACACACACACACGGTGCCATGACTCTCCATCATGTCGTGGCAGGGTCACCTGAGGTTGCCCTCATTAGTGTTACCGCCGGTCAAATTAGCGTTGATAACAGTTGGAGGTGGGGCGGGCCGGCTCTCTAGATGAATGGCAGTGACCTTTGACCTTTACAAAGCACCCCCCTTCACATGAGGAGAGAGAACAAAACCCTGCTCTCCTGTTTGAAAAGCAGACTGCATACAGTAAGAGGTGAAGAGCTACAGACCAGGAAAACCAGGCGTTTATTTTGATTTTTTTAGGGACCCTTTGTAAAAGTCTGCCTGACGACAGCACAGACAGCGATGAAAGATGGACGCCGAGGTCGCAGGAGGAAAGGTGGCGGCGGCCAGAGCAACGGAGAGACCGCCGCTCACATCTGGTCGAAGAGGCTGCGGTTGGTTTATTTTCCAAACAAGCTGGAATTTTCCTCTCTAGGAACCTGAGAGCGCCGATTTTTCTCTGCGCAAATTAGCTTAATGACGACGTTTAACTCTGTCAAACTTTAAACAAAAAGAGGACGTAAAGGCAGGAAAGAGAGAGGGCATTGTGGGAAATGGCCTCAAGCCCAGTGTGTGAACGCAGCGGGTCGTCCAGCCAGAAGCTGTGTTTGCACACAGGTTGACTTTATGGCTGCAGAATGACTTGTTGAGAGAAACTTCACTCCTTAAACATCTATGTGAGCTCTGTTATTATATGTCAAATATAGAGATAAAGGCTTTGTTAAGCTCAAATTAATGAAATGTATTTATTACAACTAATAACGCCCTGAACAATCATTACAACCTCTCTGAAGTGTACATGTTCAATGTTATCTCTTATTTACTTCGTCGTCTATGAGACTCATACATATATATATATGTATGCATATATATATATATATATATATATATACATATATATATGCATACATATATATGTATATACATATATGTATATATATATATATATCCATTGACAGAAATAATCATTAGGCTTAATTAAAAATGAAAATAACGGTCCGTTGCAGCAGTTTAGCTCAGCTGTGCTTCGCTGTGATTGGCTGATTAAAAAGAAGGATCTGATTGGTCGAGGGGTCTCACTTACGCTCTGCGGGGACGCCGGGCCGACGGGAGCGAGCAGCAGCAGGACGAAGGTCAGGGCCGGGCACAGGGTCAGCTTCCTGCAGGCGGCGAGAGAAACACGGTCAGCCGGTCGCCGGGTAAAACTCCACCGCACCGCTTTGACGCGTCAAACACAGGGAGGACGTTTGGGAGGAAACAGACAAGGGAAAGACACGACTGACACGTCGAGCAGCAGAGGTCTTTAGGTCGGTGATAATATCCACAAATAAGCCGCCCGGCTGCTGTGAGCCCCTGTGCGCCGGAGCCAAGGTCAGGAATGCCCCCCACATCCAGCAGGTATCATTAAGCCCAACAACACCCACCCCAACGGTGTCTTATTAACTCCCACACAGCCGAGAGGAAGGAACCGGTCTCCCCTGCTGCCTTTACATGATTTTAATTTCACTAATAATCAGAATCACAGCCGGCTGCTCCATCTCAAACTCAGCCTGGTTGCAACACGTGTACTACGTGGAAACACAGAAGTGTCAGTCAAGGTCAGGACTGCATGTTCTCACAGTTGAAAGTGTCTTGTCCATTACTTTGTCCAAACCTTTCGGACTATTCAGCCTGATATATTGTTGTATCTTTGGAAACGTTCAGATCGCCACTATAATTTAAAATCAAGTTCTGAGAGTTTTGAATATTATTTGACTGCACAGTGCAGGTTTGTATTATATACCAGACAGCAAGATCCTTCTGCCGAGTGAAGCCCATGAGGTAATGTCTTAAAACTTGCATTCTCTCTAAAGGCCGCCAGGGAGCAACTCCTCTGGTTGTATAGAAGTCTATGCTTCATGTGTTAAAGCTGCATTCTCTCTACTGACCACCAGGGGTGACTCCTCTGGTTGTATAGAAGTCTATGCTTCATGTGTTAAAGCTGCATTCTCTCAACTGACCACCAGGGGCGACTCCTCTGGTTGTATAGAAGCATATGTTTCATGTGTTAAAGCTGCAGTCTCTCTCCTGACCACCAGGGGGCAACTCCTCTGTTTTTATAGAAGTATATGTTTCACGTGTTAAAGCTGCATTCTCTCTCTTGACCACCAGGGGGCGACTCCTTTGGTTGTATAGAAGTCTATGCTTCACGTGTTAAAGCTGCATTCTCTGTCCTGACCACCAGGGGGTGACTACTCTGGTTGTATAGAAGTCTATACTGAATGTTAATTTTGTAAATTATGGTCATTTAGAGTCAAACAGACCAGAGCAGAGTATGTTTTAGGGGAGGGGCTACAAGGTGATTGACAGGTCTGGGATTGTTGTGTGTTTCTTCTTACGACTTTAATCCGTTCACATTGTGTTTTCAGACTGCTGTTGGTTGATGGTGGTCGTAAGCGTCCTCTGAACACTGTGGACTGTTTGTTTCCTTCTTCGCTTTAGCGAGAACGAATGCAACAGCACTTGTGACTTCTTCCTGGGGACTGGTGCTCTGATTTAGTGCCAATAATTTGTCCTCGTACTCTTGTACACTTAAATGTCAGGTTTAAGAGTCAACCCTTGGGTTAAGACGGCCTTTATCTCAAGGATCACAAGGGTATGAGGACACATTATAGGACCAGTCCACCCAAAAGATTTCGGTGAGATCGGACAATACCAAAGTTACTACAAGGTTTCCTCTTGTGTTGGTCCTGGCTCTGGTTCTCCCACGCCCCCCCTCCCCTCAGCGGGTCTGACCCGGTGGCACCGATGACGAGCATTAAGAAGAACTGAGACTGTTTTATGACCAGTTCAAAGTTTACTCTTGTAAAGTTTGGAGTATGGGTTGCTCAACCTACAAGATGGCAACGTCCAAAATGCTGAACTCAAGGCAACTCTTTGAGCCCATTTTTGGAGGCCCTTTTATATCAGATCACAAGGTACAAATCAAGAAAAAAACATGGCATGAACAAAAAATAGAACATGTTAGGTATCAAATTAAACATAGAAGTCAGGGCTAGAATAATATATAATCCCCATGTACAACCTCTAAACATAACTCAAACGATAAATGGGTTTAGGGTTAGGGATAGGGCTTAAAGGGTTAAAGGGCTACAACGGCCACAAACCAACGGGTGCCGTGACGGTGACTGAGTCCCCTTCACAGTCGATGTGGTCTTCCAGCAAAACAACTGTGACTCTCCGTCTTTTCCTTCGTCCGATTCATCAAAGGACAAGGGCCCCTTTTTTTTAGAAGTGCCCCTCTCTTTGATTCGCTTCCTGGCACTGCTCTGCTGACGGCGAGCCACGCCTTTAAGAGGTCTGTTTCTTGATCAAGCGACTTAATCTCTCTTTCTTTTCCCTCCCACATGTCACGTCCTCCTCCTTCCAGTCTTGTCGTTTATCTCTATCTCTCATCTGTTCTGTTTCTTTTGAACTCAAAGGAAAAAAACCGAGCCGCTCCGAAGCATTTGGCTCGGTCCCAGGTCAGTAGTCGCCCTTGTCCAATTAAACGATGCACATCTCCCTCACACTCGGCTGAGCAGCCCTTCCCTTCAGAGACCTCGGCTCCCGTCTTGGCCTTACATGGAATTCATATCAGAGGAACGAGGAAGGTCGCGCTGACCGTAAGAGGCAATGGGCTCATGAATCACGATAGACGCAAGAGGCCTCTTCATCTCGGCTGCTTGACGAAAGGGCCACTGTGTGTGTTATTGTCAACGTTAAATGTGTGGCAACCAGTGTACGGAATACGGGTTGATTGAAAACCTCTCTTTGTGGTATTTAGCAGATAAAGAGACCAGATGGTGGAGACCAAACCAGAGCGAAAATTGCAAATTGTTCGCATTTGTGGGGAAAAGCGAAAATCTGTTATTGCTGCTTTACAAATAAATGGATTGGACAACTTTTTGGTGAAACAACTGGTTCATTGTTTGGATGACATGAATCCATTCACTAAAACACAACTCTTTGAGCCCTAAGGTCAAGCGGAGACCCTTTTTATATCAGGCCACAAGGTACAAATCAAGAAAAAAACATGGTATAAATAAAAACAAAAAAAAACAAACATGTTAGGTATGAAATTAAACATAAAAATTAGGGCTACAATCATATATAATCACCATGTACAACCTCTAAACACAACTCAAACAATGAATGGGGTTAGGGTTAGGGTGAGGGCTCAAAGGGCTACAGTTAGTTTTTCCATCAGTGCACAAAGCTGCAGATGTTTCCGGTGTGTGTGTTTTTTTTAAACATCTGCGGTGGAATGGACGGGTTTTTAATTTATTTTCATAAAGGCAAAAACATACGAATACCGTGGCGATCCACAGAGATGATGAAGTCATTCCTCTCACTTTCACTTGATCTTCGGCTGCAGCCTTGGAACATGAAAAGACGGCCCTCTGGTCACGGACCGGTCGGCCCCTTCCCTACAGGGTTCCCCACAGAGGTGAGCAGGGGTCAGGCGCTCATTAAGACTATAGCAGCACATTAGCGAGGAGCTCCAGGGCGGGGAGAGGGAAACGGCTTCAATCAATACGAGACTATATGGCTGTTTATTTTGACTGAGATTAGGCCCTATGGTGAGGAAGAAGAAGATGAAGAAGAAACACGCAAACGACACTGAGATAATCTTTAACAAATAACAGAATACGACTGAAACCATAAAGCCGCCGAGCTTCTGTCTGAACATGAATGCTGGATTATGAATAGAAAGATTGAGTGTGAATTAATCATTTAATCAAATTCCCTGAAAATCAAACCAGATTACAGATTTATGAACAACCTTAAATGTTTGTACTAATAAACGTCGGGGTGGATTTATATCGCGACACAAAGCGAGAGCGCCCTTGTGAAACGGAACGGGGCTCCATAATTGTTTCACTTCTCTTATCTTGTTTTCGTAATTATTAGAAAGCCAAAATCATAATAAAAAATGAGATTACTTGCGGACAGGCGGGTAGCGCTCACGTTCCCACCAATAAACAACCGTGCTGTTATCAAGCGAGTGCGTTGCAGGTGAGAATGTGACCTTTGACCTCCTTACGAGACACCTGACTGAGGATCTCTGCTCCCTCGGTTCTCTTTGTGCGGATCTAAGTGGCTCTCTGACGGCGACCTTTTAAAAGTATCCGCACACCCACCACGTTTCCCAAAAGCAACACGTCTCAACCTTTGACCCCACCCAGCGTTTTGGGGCGAGCCTCGTGGAGGGCCTGGGTGGTTAAATGGAGCACGGCGCTGAATTAATTGACACAAACTCTTAACAGATGTTCGGCGTGAAGGGCCCCGCCCCGCCCCCCGGGTCCGCCCCGCCCCCCGGGTCCGCCCTGACCCCCGGGTCCGCCCTGACCCCCGGGTCCGCCCTGACCCCTGGGTCCGCCTCGACTATGAATGAGGCCGCAACAATCGGAGCGCTCGGCCGGCGCATTGACACGGCGAGCCTCTCTGAACACAAGCCGGAGGGTCTTTGTGTCCGCGGCAGCTGCTTCGCTCGAAGACGTAGTAAAAAAAAACATTGTCGCAAAGCAAGACGCCGAAGCCCATTGTGCGACTGTTGCGGTAAATAAATCAAAGATTTAGTTGTTGCCAAAATGTCTGGACTTCCCTTCCATCCCCCTTCGCTTCGCTTCATCTCTTCCACGACAGGGAGGACCGACCCGGTACGCCGTCATACCTCGGGGATTATGAGATTATCTTTTCACAGCCACTTTGAATGAAGCGGAGCCTCTCGGGTCGTCCGCGGTCGCAACGATGGGGAAAAACATGCAGAGATACCCACGAGTGAAAAGTGCAAAACTTTCAAATAGAAAAAGAAAGGCACAACAATGAAGCTGAAAAAAAACTTGTCAAACTTGGAAACCCAAACACACGTTTCGTCTAACACTTGCAATCTTATATAAGGAATGTAGTCTTGAAGCTGCAGGAGTTTCTGTCTCCGTCAGTCTCATAATTACAGCGAAGAAACACTAATGTTGCAGTGGCAGAAGTCCCAGTTCTGGATTATCTAATCAATTGTTCTTTGGCGCCGACCTGTCCGTCAAGTTTAATGGAAAAAACTATCCTGCTGACAGACACGGATCCTCACCAACGGTAAAAACACAACCTTGATCTCGCTCTGAGGCACATAAAGTACAGAGACGTGCAAACGCAGAGCAGTAAACTCTTATCTGACTGAACCTTGACTCTGATGGAGATCAAGGCTCCATGTGCACAAGTTAAGCCCTCCACCCCGGGCGGGCGGGAGGAGGCGGGCGGGTCCACAGACCTGATCTTTCACCACAGACAGAGTTTCATTCCGCGCGAGAAACAAGAAGTCAATGTTGATGTTTTTGTCACGTGACTCGGGTACTTCAGCAACGACATTTCCATAGTTGTTTTAACACAAACGCCGATCTTTTCTTGAACTTAACTAAGTATTGTTACGATCTTTTCTTTAACCTAACTAAGTATTTTTTACGATCTTTTCTTGAAGCTAACTAAACATTTTTCACGATCTTTTCCTAAACCTAACTAAGTATTTTTCACGATCTTTTCCTAAACCTAACTAAGTATTTTTCACGATCTTTTCCTAAACCTAACTAAGTATATTTCCCGATCTTTTCCTAAACCTAACTAAGTATTTTTCACGATCTTTTCCTGAACCTAACTAAGTATTTTTCACGATCTTTTCTTCAACCTTAGTATTTTTCACGATCTTTTCCTAAGCCTAACTAAGAATGTTTTACGATCTTTTCTTCAACCTAACTATTTATTATTTTGAAAATACCGTAGTCACTTAACTAGCGGAAATGGCACGTGTTGCTGGGTAACTTCAACCCAGACTCATTTAAGGTGGTCTGATC
>NC_136603.1:2753681-2781181 GCF_910589615.1 Taurulus bubalis | reverse complement strand
TATGGTCTGTCGGGCCTTTGCAAATGTCGGAGGAGTGATTTACAACACGCTGACTTGTAGACAACATGAGGCTGCAGGTTGTCCACTGCTCTGGTTTCTCACTACGATGTTTATATCTTTATATCTTTATCATCAGGGAATTAAGAGACATGTAGTTGCTTGACATAAGGTATGTTCAAAATATTCACACCCAAAAACACCTTTGCTTGGTATAATAATAATAATAATAATAATAATAATAATAATAACTTTATTAGCACCTTTTGAGAACAAAGTTTTACAAAGTGCTCTACAGAGAAGCATAGCTTCAACACCAGTAAACAAAAGAATACCATACCATACCATAAAGGCAATGAATACATACAAATCAAACAAATAAAAAAGAGCAAATGGAATCAAAAACAAATAAATAAACAAACAAAAACAGGGGAATAAAATAACTCCGTGAAACAAAATCATAAACCGACATAAAAGGACGACATCACTTCAAAGCAATTCTATAAAATGTGTTTTAACCTCATGGCATCAAGCCCAAAGGTTAATATATATACTCCTGATTATCTCCTCAACCACAAGGCATATTTGAATAATGTAAAAAGGGATCATGTACAGAAAACCCTTGGGAACATAGAAAATGAGTTCATATATGTGTTACTGGTATATTGGTGTATGATATTTTGTTGTATTTTCTTATTGTAACTATATTTGCTATATTTTAAAGTAATATATAACATAGATCTATATGTTCAGAGTATCTGTGCGAAGTTTGGCTTTGATTGAGTGAAGTTTAGTCTTTTTAATAATTATGAAGGGATTTAAAAGAAGTTATTGATTCTCCTCCGTAAATACTCATTAGTATACCACGCAGTTCAACAGTCACTCTTTATATTATACATCACTCTATATATTATACCTCACTCTTTATATTATACCTCACTCTTTATATTATACCTCACTCTATATATTATACCTCACTCTTTATATTATACCTCACTCTTTATATTATACTTCACTCTTTATATTATACTTCACTCTTTATATTATACCTCACTCTTTATATTATACCTCACTCTATATATTATACCTCACTCTTTATATTATACCTCACTCTTTATATTATACTTCACTCTTTATATTATACTTCACTCTTTATATTATACCTCACTCTTTATATTATACCTCACTCTTTATATTATACCTCACTCTTTATATTATACCTCACTCTTTACCTCACTCTTTATATTATACCTCACTCTTTATATTATACCTCACTCTATATATTATACCTCACTCTTTACCTCACTCTTCATATTATACCTCACTCTTTATATTATACCTCACTCTTTATATTATACTTCACTCTATATATTATACCTCACTCTTTACCTCACTCTTTATATTATACCTCACTCTTTATATTATACTTCACTCTATATATTATACCTCACTCTTTACCTCACTCTTCATATTATACCTCACTCTTTATATTATACTTCACTCTTTATATTATACCTCACTCTATATATTATACCTCACTCTTTACCTCACTCTTCATATTATACCTCACTCTTTATATTATACTTCACTCTTTATATTATACCTCACTCTATATATTATACCTCACTCTTTACCTCACTCTTTATATTATACCTCACTCGTTCAACGTATGATAGTTTGCAGAAACCTGCAATGAAAAATAAAAATCCCTGGTGAAGATCAAACCCTCATGAAGTGACGATGAACCTCCACAGCATCTTGTAATCTATGAAGTTAACATGACATTCCTTCTTGGTCCTCCACAGGGAAGGAAGGAATACACGTTCTCATCGCTTCCTCTCCTCATCGTTTCCTCTCCTCATCGTTTCCTCTCCTCATCGTTTCCTCTCCTCCATGTTGTTCTCATCGTTTCCTCTCCTCATCGTTTCCTCTCCTCCATGTTGTTCTCATCGTTTCCTCTCCTCATCGTTTCCTCTCCTCATCGTTTCCTCTCCTCATCGCTTCCTCTCCTCCATGTTGTTCTCATCGTTTCCTCTCCTCATCGTTTCCTCTCCTCATCGTTTCCTCTCCTCATCGTTTCCTCTCCTCCATGTTGCTCACACTGTTTCCTCTCCTCATCGTTTCCTCTCCTCATCGTTTCCTCTCCTCATCGTTTCCTCTCCTCATCGTTTCCTCTCCTCCATGTTGTTCTCATCGTTTCCTCTCCTCATCGTTTCCTCTCCTCCATGTTGTTCTCATCGTTTCCTCTCCTCATCGTTTCCTCTCCTCCATGTTGTTCTCATCGTTTCCTCTCCTCATCGTTTCCTCTCCTCATCGTTTCCTCTCCTCATCGTTTCCTCTCCTCATCGTTTCCTCTCCTCCATGTTGTTCTCATCGTTTCCTCTCCTCATCGTTTCCTCTCCTCCATGTTGTTCTCATCGTTTCCTCTCCTCATCGTTTCCTCTCCTCATCGTTTCCTCTCCTCATCGTTTCCTCTCCTCCATGTTGCTCACACTGTTTCCTCTCCTCATCGTTTCCTCTCCTCATCGTTTCCTCTCCTCATCGTTTCCTCTCCTCATCGTTTCCTCTCCTCCATGTTGCTCACACTGTTTCCTCTCCTCATCGTTTCCTCTCCTCATCGTTTCCTCTCCTCCATGTTGCTCACACTGTTTCCTCTCCTCATCGTTTCCTCTCCTCATCGTTTCCTCTCCTCCATGTTGTTCTCATCGTTTCCTCTCCTCATCGTTTCCTCTCCTCATCGTTTCCTCTCCTCATCGCTTCCTCTCCTCCATGTTGTTCTCATCGTTTCCTCTCCTCATCGTTTCCTCTCCTCATCGTTTCCTCTCCTCCATGTTGCTCACACTGTTTCCTCTCCTCATCGTTTCCTCTCCTCATCGTTTCCTCTCCTCATCGTTTCCTCTCCTCATCGTTTCCTCTCCTCCATGTTGCTCACACTGTTTCCTCTCCTCATCGTTTCCTCTCCTCATCGTTTCCTCTCCTCATCGTTTCCTCTCCTCCATGTTGTTCTCATCGTTTCCTCTCCTCATCGTTTCCTCTCCTCATCGTTTCCTCTCCTCCATGTTGCTCACACTGTTTCCTCTCCTCATCGTTTCCTCTCCTCATCGTTTCCTCTCCTCATCGTTTCCTCTCCTCCATGTTGCTCACACTGTTTCCTCTCCTCATCGTTTCCTCTCCTCATCGTTTCCTCTCCTCCATGTTGCTCACACTGTTTCCTCTCCTCATCGTTTCCTCTCCTCATCGTTTCCTCTCCTCCATGTTGCTCACACTGTTTCCTCTCCTCGTGTGAGAGCTTCATCCACGTCGAGGTGACGACGGCTCGGAATGTGTTGTGAACTCAAGAAGAAGATCAATGTGGCAACATTCACTGCATGAGCAAGTAATGCTGTAGAAACATGTGTGTGTGTGTGTGTGTCAGTGTGTGTGTGTCAGTGTGTGTGTGTCAGTGTGTGTGTGTGTGTCAGTGTGTGTGTGTCAGTGTGTGTGTGTCAATGTGTGTGTATGTGTCAGTGTGTGTGTGTCAGTGTGTGTGTGCGTGTATGTGTATGTGTGTGTATGTGTCAGTGTGTGTGTGTGTGCGTGTGTGTGTGCGTGTGAGAAAGGCTGTGTGTGTGAGAGAGGTTATGTGTGTGTGTGTGCATGCGTGTGTGTATGCGTGAGAGAGGCTGTGTGTGTGTGTGAGAGAGGTTGTGTGTGTGTGTGTCAGTGTGTGCGTGCGTGCATGCATGTGTGTGTGTGTGTGAGAGAGGTTGTGTGTGTGTGTGTGTGTCAGTGTGTGCGTGCATGCATGTGTGTGTGTGTGTGTCTGTGTGTGCACGCGTGTGTGATTGTGTGTGTGTGTCTGTGTGTCTCTGAAATTATTCTCTGCATTTCCTCACATATCTGCACTCATTTTGTTTTGTTTGGCTCAAGTTGAACGTTATTGTTATTTTCTTTAAAAGATATTCAGTGCAAAACCGGTTAATTTTAATATTTGGCTTTTTTTTTGCCAAATATGAGTTGTTTTTTTGCACACATAGAACTTGTTTTGCATTGTTCTGGCAAAGTGATCGCACATGTTATTAGTTTTTGTCTCATGCAGAAATCTGGTTTACTTGAAAGTGATTTCAATTTTCTTTATTCTATTATATGAAAAAGCCCAGATGGAGGAGTCACAAAAAGTTATTATTTAAATAAAAATTCAGCATGAACCATTCTGTTACAACTTAGTTGGGGCGGTGGGGCGTGAACATGTTTCTTCCTCCAAAGTGGGGCGTGACAGAAAAGGTTTGAGAACCCCTGCTGTAACCCTGTAACCTGTATAAATACATATAACGATTAGAGTTCTTCAGCGCTCTGCTCTTGCCTCGGCTTGTTTCCCTCTGCCGTCCCTTCTGCTGCCGTCTCTCCTCGGCACGCTTCCCCGCTCAGAGCGCTGCGCTGGTGGGAACCAGACCAGCGTACGAGTGTTTACAGTCATCATCACATCCATGTGTGTGTTTGTGTGCTACACACTCTGTAATAAGAGGGTCCGGCACTCTACCTCTCCTCAAAGACGTTAATGGGGAGGTTGCTTAAAGAAGGGAGGGGGGAAGGGTTTGAGTGTTACACCCCCCTCACTTTCATGTTCCTCCTGAGCTTGGCAGCCTGCCAGTATGGATGCTGGAACCTTGATGGGTGGACTGGGTTTCACACAGCAGCGCTGATGACAGACATTGTATACGTTACATGAGGCCTTAACACAGCGGCCTTCAGGAAGTCATACTTCAGCTCCTGTTGATGTCTGCCGAAAAACTGAAACTGAATTCAAGTCTTTAAATATTGTAGGAGGGTTAAGAAGTGCCTGTTGTTTTCCTCAGATATGGTCAGTCATGCTGACGTCATCACCCGTTGGGTTGGGGACTGATGTTTGCCTCGAGTTTTGCGGTTTTCGCCGTCGCCATCTTGTTTTTTGCAACCGATAAACAAAAGTGAGATTGAGACATACCCCCTGGTGGTCAGGAGAGAGAATGCAGCTTTAACACATGAAGCATTTACTTCTATACAACCAGAGGAGTCGCCCCCTGGGGGTCAGGAGAGAGAATGCAGCTTTAACACATGAAGCATATACTTCTATACAACCAGAGGAGTCACCCCCTGGTGGTCAGGAGAGAGAATGCAGCTTTAACACATGAAGCATATACTTCTATACAACCAGAGGAGTCGCCCCCTGGTGGTCAGGAGAGAGAATGCAGCTTTAACACATGAATCATATACTTCTATACAACCAGAGGAGTCACCCCCTGGTGGTCAGACGAGAGAATGCAGCTCTAACACATAAAGCATACTTCTGTAACCTTATAAGGCTCTTGCTGTTTCTCCTTCAGATCCTTACATGTTAAAACCACGTGATGTGGCTAGAAGTGTAACGTTCAGGCTGCTGTTCACACTCCACCAGCTGTCCGTCATTTACACTAACGAGCTCGTTAAGAGCGGAGCTGACAGCAGGTGGTCGACCACGTAGATTGTTTATTAAGAGAAAACCTCACCTCTCTGTCGGTCTTTTTGAACAACAAAGAGTCAAAGTGACAGAAAGGTGTTTCTTGTTGGACTTAATCCTCTTTGACTGACTAACCACAGGTCACACTCAAAATATTGGTAACTACACTACTTTACTAGACCTCAGGAACGCGCTTTCCTGCGTTACCCAAGTCATTTTTACCAGTCCGAAAAGTTCTCTTTTAGTGGCGCACGAGTCACACGACACTTCCTGCATGAACAATAGCAACATGCTGCTACCTAGGGCTGCTGCTACTGCCCGCGACCCCTCTGCCCAAGTCGGGTGTCGAGCCTGGTCCCGCTACCTTCGATGGTTTTCGAAGAGCTAGCGGAAGTTAGCGGGGAAGTGACGGAGCGCTAGCAGGAGCCCCAGCCGGCTACAGCGGGGAGCTAACGGGGACTCTGACCGAAGGTAGTAGCGGCTCGTAACCTGACGTTTACGGTAGATTGTTCATGCAGGAAGTGTCGTGTGACTCGCGCGATTATTATTATTGGAAATTATATTAATTAATAATTATTGAAAATTGAAAATAAAGTGATGAAAGGGCCATGATGTTTGTCCATGTATCTTTGTAGTTAATTTGGACATTTGCTTAAAAAAAAGGAAATTAAAGTAACTAGTAGTGAAGTTACTTTTCAAATGCAGTAACTAGTAAAGTAATCTAGTTACGATTTTCAGAAGTAACTAGTAACGTGTAACTCGTTACTTTTTCTGAGTAACTACCCCAACACTGGAGATCAAGATGCTGCTGCGGTGTAATGCAAGGTATAAAGCAGCTGTGTCGACTCGAGGCACACGTTTGATGACTCGACTCATATATATATATATATATATATATATATAAACACGGTATAAACACTTCATTTCTGAGCTTCTCTGTTATTTCTTAATGTACGCTCTGATCCTAAACTGCGTCCCTAACAAGACAACCAGGCTCTGGGCCACACAGGCAGGTGATTACAATCTGGACGAGTGTCTTCAAGTATTGGGGGAGAATATAATATATAATATAATAATCATCTGGAGCCGCGTATCGGTGACTTTAGTATACACGAGCATGTGGATGCATCATCTGCAGGAGATGATGGAACTCCTTTCCCGACTGTAGACGTATGCGACGACGTGGCACCGTCCCAGCATGCATCATGGGTGGTATTTGAAGTGGAGGTGTGTGGACGGCATGACACGTCTTCAGGAGACGCTGCAGGCACTTCCTGCCGTCCGTCGCCTGGGCAACACGTTGGTGTAAACACACGTGGTGTTACGACATGCTCCTGGACGCGGCGCTGACTCAACCCTAGAGCACGAACGTCTTCAACCCTAGAGCACGAACGCTGGGTGATGTTCACCCGAGCGGTTGTGGTTACGTCATTTTCATTGTGTTGCTTTTGTCTGAGTTGTGTGGGTCATTGTGTAGCTTCATGCTGCTCACTGACGTTATTGAAGGTAGGTGTGTCTTATTGAAGGTGGGCGTGTCTTATTGAAGGTAGGGTATATTATTGAAAGTAGGCGTGTCTTATTGAAGGTAGGCATGCCCTATTGAAGGTGGGTGTGTCTTATTGAAGTTAGGTGTGTCTTATTGAAGGTGGGCGTGTCTTATTGAAGGTGGGTGTGTCTTATTGAAGGTGGGTGTGTCTTATTGACAGTAGATGTGTCTTATTGACGGTAGGTGTGTCTTATTGAAGGTGGGCGTGTCTTATTGACGGTAGGCGTGTCTTATTGACGGCAGGCGTGTCTTATTGATGGTAAGCGTGTCTTATTGACGGTAGGTGTGTCTTATTGACAGTAGGCGTGTCATATTGAAGGTGGGCGTGTTGAAGGGAGACTTTTCCTTCACAGGACAAGACTCACATGTCCCAGGAACATGTGGACCAAAGAACAAGTTCATAGCTCCTTTATTTATATTTTTTATCATGTTTTATTGACAATTCCCCAATTTTTCACCCGGTTTGAGCCTTTTTTCCGGGTCCCCCCATGATGCCTGTTTATGGTTTTATGGGACGTTATATAGGGTAAAATCAAAGAAGAGTACTTCAACTTGCCTTGTATTGTTGTATTTTAATATATTTTGATGAGAACTATATTTTATCAGGTACATTATATCGGATGAAATATACCCAACGTTAGTGATGGTGTTACTATTTTTTAACGTTAGCATTCTAGGGCTAACGGCTCTGACTCACAGCTGCAGGAGAGAGAGTCATGAAGCTCTACGTGTTGTCCAAACTCATCACGAGAGCTATTCATTACATGCAACCACCGAACCGCTTTCCCATGGGGGGAAATACCACACAAAAAGAAAAAGAGCCACTTAAAGCCTCCAGTAAATACCATCCACTACATTTAGTATTTACAATACTGTAAAAACAGGACGAACATCTGCAGCGAGAGTTTATGTACAAGAAACCAAACATGCTCTCGGCTGGACGAGAGCTACTGGGTCGTGGTGAGGGATGCGACCCAACACGTTACGATCCACAAACATGAGGTTGTTGGGTTTTGCTTCGAGCACATTCGGCGTCGTAAAAAACCTGATGCCGAAATTGGTTGTTGAGGTCGTCGACACTAGAGGCCAAACCATCCAACTACTCTATTTATTGTTAAATTTTAAAAAGAAGAAGAAGAAGAAAAAGAAGAAGAAGAAGAGGTCTAAAGCTAGTTTGGATTGACAGCTTGAAATGTGAAGTAAAAAGAACACCATGTTGTGTATGAAACAAAAACCACGTTGCAAGATGGAAATATAATTTAATAACACACACACACACGCACACGCATACACGCACAAACACACACACACACACACACACACACACACTCACTATCTTAACAGCTGCAGGTGGATAGGAGCTCTGAGGACTGAAACACGTAAACAGAATCCTCTCGACTCGCTCATCACGACAGATGTTACAGAAATGTGGTTGAGAATAACTCAGACGTCACAAGCATGTAAACAAGAGCCAGAACCAGCAGCCACCACATCCAAGCCTCCTCCTCTTCCTCCTCCTCCTCCTCCTCCTCTCCAAGCCTCCTCCTCTTCCTCCTCCTCCTCCTCTTCTGGGAACGAGGTTTCATTCGATCCCGTCGAGTGGGATTAAAACAACTATTTCAGCTCTGAACGCACAGCAGAGGTGTGACCGGCCGAGTCGCAGCACGCTAAAAATACACGAGCACAATGGTTACCAAGGAGGAGTGCTGTGGATACGGTGAGCAGGTGTTCCTGAACGCCTCTTTTGGAGGATTGTTTGGGGAGGAAGGTGCAGCAGGTGAACAGAAGTGACCGTATTTGAAATGCACAGGAGCGACCTGTCAATCACCTTGTAGCCCCGCCCCTAAAGCGTCCCCTGCTTTATGGTCTGTTTGACTCTAAATGACCATAATTTACTAAATGAACATCATGCTGTATTGAAGAAGACTTGAAACTAGAGATTGAGACATAAACTCATGTTTACAATGTTTACTGATGGAATACATCAAGAGAAGTAGAGTCATTTATATAGACTTCTATACAACCAGAGGAGTCACCCCCTGGTGGTCAGGAGAGAGAATGCAGCTTTAACACATGAAGCATAGACTTCTATACAACCAGAGGAGTCACCCCCTGGTGGTCAGGAGAGAGAATGCAGCTTTAACACATGAAGCATAGACTTCTATACAACTAGAGGAGTCATCAAACAACTCCTCCTCCATTTCCACCTCCACCAAGGATCTGAATTTCCACCTGGTGGTCAGGAGAGAGAATGCAGCTTTAACACATGAAGCATAGACTTCTATACAACCAGAGGAGTCGCCCCCTGGTGGTCAGGAGACTTCTTCCCACCTTTCCCATGGAATGTGCTCACCGTCGCCCCCTGTGGCTGTTTGGAGAATGTCACCCGTTGCACACTGCCTTTGACTTTCTTGACGTTAACTCCACATTCTGTATGTGCAGATTTTTCAACAGCATATAATCATCGAAATGAATTCACACGTGGCCTTTCTGCACGCACACACACACACACACACACACACACACACACACACACACACACACACACCCACACACACACACACACACACACAGAAAAAAAGAAAGAAAGAATGCGTGAAGCAGTTTTGTTTTATTCTGCATTGAATAAACATTTAATTAAAAAGTGTCGGCCGCTCCCAGACTTTCATTCCACGCCAACACTTTTGGAAATCCGCCCATCTTTTAAATGAAACGGGGAAAAGTGGGCCGAGCACATGCCGCCCTCCTCTTCTATCAGCACTACAACCATCTGCAGAACCAGAGTCTGGAGGCTCAGCTGAACATGTGGTGAGAAAAGTCAAGGAAGCTTCTCATTGAAACCAAACAAACAGTTCACTGCAAGATAATACTTTAAACAGCGAAAGCACACGATGTGGTTTAGTCAATTACAACCTGGAACTTGCCGGTCGGATTTATTATCTCTGGAGCGACGAAACATGATTTTAAACAGCTGAGAAGTTAGTGACAGAAATATATTACAAAAACTAAAGAGGAAACCAACTGCCTTCACTGATTATTAATACAAGAATGGCAGAGAGGAATGCTATGAAAACATCATGGACGTCTTTAAAAAGACAATTCTGCATATTACTTTAATTACTCGGTCTCATTTTTTTTATTGAGAAAGTGCCGTGTATTGCTGCAGGAATACGTCTTAAAACGAGGAAATTATTCAGCATTTTAATACTTCCTGTCTCGTCTTTTTTATGAACGTGTTTTTGGTTGAAGAGATTTTAACGTTTAGTTCTCCAATACATAAAACAGGTCAGTGAACGCCCCTCTGGTGGATCTTAAAGAGTCTAAAGGAGACGACTAAGCGTCCTCAGTAGGACACTAGTCCTCCTTCAGCTCAGTGGAGGAGACATGAAGTCATGTGACCTGGTGGAGCTCCTCTATAACATGAAGTCATGTGACCTGGTGGAGTTCCTCTATAACATGAAGTCATGTGACCTGGTGGAGTTCCTCTATAACATGAAGTCATGTGACCTGGTGGAGTTCCTCTATAACATGAAGTCATGTGACCTGGTGGAGCTCCTCTATAACATGAAGTCATGTGACCTGGTGGAGCTCCTCTATAACATGAAGTCATGTGACCTGGTGGAGTTCCTCTATAACATGAAGTCATGTGACCTGGTGGAGTTCCTCTATAGACTAACGTTAGCTTCTTACTTTACACTTCAAACATCTTTGAAGTTAATTAGTGAAGATTATCTTCATAAACTAAATTTGTAAGAATCATAAACGTTTCAGAGATTATTTTCTGCAATAATCCAAACCCCACTGGAAGAGTCTCCTGGTCTCTTTGTGGAGGGAACAGCTGACGGTCGACAGAATGAAACGGTAACATTTGGTGGAAGTTACACAGACATGACGTTTTATTCCGCCTGCTCTTCTTTATCTGACGTGTCTTCATCTTTTCATCGCTGCTGAATTCACTTTGTTGTCTTTTACTGCGATTTATAAATGAACTTTTTCCTCGTCAGCCATGAAATAAAATAAAAAATCTGTGATAATTGGACCTTTTGTTTTGCATTTAAAAAAAAAAAAAAAAGTACCTTGATAAAGATAAACACATATACTGATTAGCTAACAATTATAATTAAAAGCAAATGATTTCTGTAAATAAAGACATTTATGGTTCAGATCTCTACAAACACAATAATACATGTCTTTAAAGAGGAGGTTCAGTAGGAGGGTCCTCTGTGGACAGAACCAGAGACCAGTCCTCTGTGGACAGAACCAGAGACCAGTCCTCTGTGGACAGAACCAGAGACCAGTCCTCTGTGGACAGAACCAGAACCAGAGACCAGTCCTCTGTGGACAGAACCAGAACCAGAGACCAGTCCTCTGTGGATAGAATCAGAACCAGAGACCAGTCCTCTGTGGACAGAACCAGAGACCAGTCCTCTGTGGACAGAACCAGAACCAGAACCAGAGACCAGTCCTCTGTGGACAGAACCAGAGACCAGTCCTCTGTGGACAGAACCAGAACCGGGGTCCAGGAGAAACAGAACCAGAGTCCAGTCCTCTGTGGACAGAACCAGAACCAGAGACCAGTCCTCTGTGGACAGAACCAGAGACCAGTCCTCTGTGGACAGAACCAGAACCAGAACCAGAGACCAGTCCTCTGTGGACAGAACCAGAGACCAGTCCTCTGTGGACAGAACCAGAACCAGAGACCAGTCCTCTGTGGACAGAACCAGAGACCAGTCCTCTGTGGACAGAACCAGAACCAGAGACCAGTCCTCTGTGGACAGAACCAGAACCGGGGTCCAGGAGAACCAGAACCAGAGTCCAGTCCTCTGTGGACAGAACCAGAACCAGAGACCAGTCCTCTGTGGACAGAACCAGAGACCAGTCCTCTGTGGACAGAACCAGAACCAGAGACCAGTCCTCTGTGGACAGAACCAGAACCGGGGTCCAGGAGAACCAGAACCAGGACTCAGAGGTCAGACTGTCAGACCTGCTGCAGTAGAATGAGAGGCTTCCTAAAGGGACCCTGATGCTCAGACACTACTGCTTTAGTCCACAGGGGGCGCCAGAACCAACACTACATGAAAGTATTTTAGATTAATGTGTTCACTAGTTTTCATCCGTGTAATAAACAACATTTCATATAACCTCATGTCCCCAAATGAATCCAAACGGAGATCATTAACTTTCAGCAGCAGCTCGGTTCTGTTCTCCGTCAGGTTCCCACCAGCTGGACGGCGCACACACACACACACACACACACACACACACACACACACAAGGAATTTGAGGCTGGCAACCTGACCTGCCCAGACTCCCTCGATGGACCAACTCCAGTTATCTGACTGATGACTGTGATTATCTGTTCAGCTCCCTCACTGTGTGTGTGTGTGTGTGTGTGTGTGTGTGTGTGTGTGTGTGTGTTGTTTTGGGAACTCACTCCCAGATTGCTTTCTGTGTTTCAGGGTTTGGCAGATTTCCAGCAGCCCACACGGTACATCTGTCTCTCTCTCTCTCTCTCTCTGTCTCTTCTCTCTCTCTCTTCTCTCTCTCTCCAAATATCAGATTTATAAATCCAAAATGAACCAGTTTTAAATCATAGGTTTGAATCCCCGTAGATGAAGCGCAGGACCTGAAGGTTTAATTGGGTGAAGATGAGCACCATGTCCTGACATTCACTTAGAACGACGTCATGAGATATATATATATATATATATATATATATATATATATATATATATATATATATATATATATTCCCTCAAAAAGGGAAACCCAATCAATTTGTCAGTGGCAATCTATGACAAAATTATGCTTATTACCCATTCAGTAGCACTTCATAATAAGTACACACTAAAATACTTAACGAGTAGTAAATACCTGAATTTACTAACACTTAACAAATGATCTAATTAATCATCAAGTCCTCAATACTTCCTTTACAAATGGGGAATCCATCATTTATAAAGTATGAAACCCAAGCTTATTAATCAAGAATGAAACATTTATAACTGTTTATGAATTGCATAATAATGCATTACTAATGTGTTCATGTTGGAATAATGCTTTATGAATGATCAATTCAGTGTTTATTCATGCTTTACTAACGCTAAATAGTGTGTACTTATTATAAAGTGCTGCCCTATATTCAATTAATCAAATTATTTCCCTCTTATATGCTTCTTGTGTTAAAGCTGCATTCTCTCTCCTGACCACCAGGGGGCGACTCCTCTGGTTGTATAGAAGTATATGTTTCATTGATGACATAGTTGCGTGTGTTGGCAGCATAATAATAATAATAATAATAATAATAATAATAATATTCTCTTCTACAGCTTCTCACCAAAAAGAAAATAAATAAAAAACTGTAAGAGTTAATAAAAAGGGTTCGAACCGTCGCCCACAGGGACGTTGTTGGTGCTTGAACATCTGGACGGTGCCGCACTGCTGCCATCTAGTGGCAGGAACGACCACCACAGAACCTTTAATACACAGTACAGAGTTTTATTGTTTATATTAAATCAGAAAAGATAAGCACTATAACGTGTGTATATAGATATTATATATACACGTTATACAAGAACATTTTATATCTTGGGGGAACTCCAATGGCATTAGACATTAAAAGTAGCAACAATAGTGGACAAAAACATTCTTTAAATAACAGAACTGTACAGTCTTTTTTAATATGCAACTAAAAAAAGTCACCCCAAAAAATAAAGTAAGTCGGACTAAGAGACGGAAGGACGACAGAGTTAAAGCTTCTACCTGCTGGAATATGAAAAGTCACAAAATACAACAAAGTAAGGCAGCGGAAGGCAGGAAGTCAGGAGACAAACAGAAATAAACAGCAAGGACATCAAACTGCATAAGTGGCTCCGTCACGCTCCCAAAGTCTTTAAGAGCAGGAATCATCCCCTCTTCATTTTATAGTCCACGAGTCGCTCAACTCCTCCAGAAGGAACTCGTCCACAGCGCAGCGCGACACAAGTAAAGAAACATTACAAAAAAACACTAAAAAAAAGTGCCATGCACCATTTTTTTTGTTGCAATAAAGTTGCACAACTTAAATGTGGCCTCCCTCACACCGTGGACACGGACACCTGCAATATTGGATTAGTTTTTGGCTGCTCTGCGTCACCTGTTCAACAGGTTGCACTCCATTGAGAAACAGTTGCATAGTTAAGAACGTTGGCGCCAAAATCCTCTTCAGGGGAAAAAATAATGATTAAAAACGGACACTAGGGGGCGCTCAATGCCTCACATGAAGGAGACGTTACGCAACCACCTGTAAATATGAGCTCTCTGCACAAACATGTCATCATGGGATCTACGAGCCGCCGAAAGATGCATTTTCTAACTTCAAATTAAATTAAACACCTGTTGCAGCGACTGAACTCATGTAGTCACGGGAGGCGTGGCTTCTCTCTACTAAAAACAAACAACAACAACAACCTGACCAGGTGTAAGAAATAAAAGTCTGTGAACCAAATAGTGCAAAAGAGGTTAAGTGCAATGTTACATGATGTCCGATGTCCACATGTGTACAGCCTGCTCTGTGTGTGTGTGTGTGTGTGTGTGTGTGTGTGTGTGTGTGTGTGTGTTCACTGTACTGCTGTAACACGAGGACAGAAAGCTAAAAGAAAGACTTAAAAAGATCAAGAGAAGCGCCATTACAAGTCAGTACAAAATGTAAAATAAAAACATAAGCAATTCATGTACAAAAAATGAAGCTCCGTTTAAAAAAAAGAAAGAAAAGAGGATTTCGACGCTGTCAAAGTTCTGCCAGAGGACCGAGGAGACGGGAGAGGATCCGACCAAATCTCAAGGAAAAATATAGCAGTCATTCAAAATTAATTTTAGAATTTAATCTCTTAATTAGAAATTCCAAAAATCTATACTCTGAAGTAATATTTACTTATTAAAATCTCATCTCTGTAAACAGTTTGCCCTTTTTGTTTCGAGTTTGAAAATACATTCTAATCAGACTGAAATTGAGGCTTTTATATATATTTATATATATATATTTAACTATTTGTATACATATGCATATACTTGTATACGTGTACATATATATATCTACATACATACATCTGTGGCAAACATCTCAAAAATAATCTGATACCAATATGTAAAGAAATACATTTAAAACATAAAGCTGTAATCGCTCCAGTCTTCATTTCTACCACGATTGTTCAAGAGCCTGAAGTAGCCACAGCTGGTTTCTGTTTCACAGGATTAAAACTGGGCTTCCAGATGTGTTACACTGACACGTCACTGCTCCAGATGTGTTACACTGACACGTCACTGATCCAGATGTGTTACACTGACACGTCACTGATCCAGATGTGTTACACTGACACGTCACTGCTCCAGATGTTACACTGACATGTCACTGATCCAGATGTGTTACACTGACACGTCACTGCTCCAGATGTGTTACACTGACACGTCACTGCTCCAGATGTTACACTGACATGTCACTGATCCAGATGTGTTACACTGACACGTCACTGCTCCAGATGTTACACTGACATGTCACTGATCCAGATGTGTTACACTGACACGTCACTGCTCCAGATGTTACACTGACATGTCACTGCTCCAGATGTGTTACACTGACACGTCACTGCTCCAGATGTGTTACACTGACACGTCACTGCTCCAGATGTTACACTGACACGTCACTGCTCCAGATGGGCTAGACTGACACGTCACTGCTCCAGATGTGCTACACTGACACGTCACTGCTCCAGATGTGTTACACTGACACGTCACTGCTCCAGATGGGCTAGACTGACACGTCACTGCTCCAGATGTGTTAGACTGACATGTCACTGCTCCAGATGTGTTACACTGACATGTCACTGCTCCAGATGCGTTACACTGACACGTCACTGCTCCAGATGCGTTAGACTGACATGTCACTGCTCCAGATGTGTTAGACTGACATGTCACTGCTCCAGATGTGTTAGACTGACACGTCACTGCTCCAGATGTGTTAGACTGACATGTCACTGCTCCAGATGTGTTAGACTGACATGTCACTGCTCCAGATGTGTTAGACTGACATGTCACTGCTCCAGATGCGTTAGACTGACACGTCACTGCTCCAGATGTGTTAGACTGACACGTCACTGCTCCAGATGTGTTAGACTGACATGTCACTGCTCCAGATGTGTTAGACTGACATGTCACTGCTCCAGATGTGTTAGACTGACATGTCACTGCTCCTGGGCTTCAGGGGGCTGTGAGCTGCTGATGAGAGAGAGAAGCGGGATCGGGGCCCACATGGGGTCTGATGGAGGTGCAGACTCTCGAAGCCGACGTGAAACCCAAACTGAATGGATCCGCCTCATTTAAAACACGAGCTTGAGCGTGACGAGGCGACTTTGCGTGTAAAGCAGTGTTTGTTCACAAGTCTCCTCCTTGAAAAGTGTGCGTGTGCGTGTCTGCACACGGCGTCTTTCACATTTAAATGAGTCGTAGTGGCAGCGGCTGCATGCACAGTGGCCCTGTAGAGATCGTCTGCATGCATATTCAGATCCGTACGCCGCAGCTTCCGGGTTTTTGATTCCTCTCTCTTTTCCCGCTCTCCAGGTTCAGAGTCTGTCGCTGCGGAACGAGTCCTCCACGGACGGGTCGGGCAGCACCATGTCCGGGTCGCTCAGCATGCTCAGGCCGTCCAGGCTGAGCGGCTCGATGCGCAGCTCGTCCTCCAGCGGGAAGCAGCCCTCCGAGTCGAAGCACTCGGGCACCGTGGAGAGCGCGCTGAGGCCGCTGAGGTCCTTCGACAGACTGGAGTCATCTGAGGGAGAAACAGACGGCGGTGGGTGAATGTTTTCTTCCGGTCTGGAATAACACTTCATTTATCACGACATGTAACACTCTCCTCCCTTGCATTTCAACTGGAGTATCGCCGTCTGTGCAGTTACACCTAAATATCAGCAGAGACACGAGTCCTCAGCTGGTTTTCTGCTCCTTAGTTGCTAAAAATATATATATATATATATATATATAAAAATGCAGCTTTAAAATGGGTAGAACTCATACATAACTCCTAGGGGTCGTGGGGGAATAAAATCGATACAGCATAGTATAGCGATATTTTGCGTGGCGATATTGTATGGATACACGGAGACATCAGAGAAAGAAATTAGAAATGTGCCGACTGCGTTTAAACGTCTGAAAACATAAAATCTGTTGGAAAAAAGGTAATAAATCGCAATACTCAATATATCGCAGTATCGTGATAATATTGTATCGTGACATCGTATCGGGATAATATCGCAGTATCGTTATATCGTATTGTGACTTAAGTATCGTGGTAATATATACTTCTATACAACCAGAGGAGTCGCCCCCTGGTGGTCAGTAGAGAGAATGCAGCTTTAAGACATGAAGCATAGACTTCTATACAACCAGAGGAGTCGCCCCCTGGTGGTCAGTAGAGAGAATGCAGCTTTAACACATGAAGCATAGACTTCTATACAACCAGAGGAGTCGCCCCCTGGTGGTCAGTAGAGAGAATGCAGCTTTAAGACATGAAGCATAGACTTCTATACAACCAGAGGAGTCGCCCCCTGGTGGTCAGGAGAGAGAATGCAGCTTTAAGACATGAAGCATAGACTTCTATACAACCAGAGGAGTCGCCCCCTGGTGGTCAGGAGAGAGAATGCAGCTTTAAGACAAACATTCCACATCGGCTTCACTTCTTTCTTCATGAGGTTGGGGTTGATGGATTTGCCCCAAATAGGAACTCCAACTTTGAGTACAATTGTATTTTTTCTAGTACATAATAAATATAAATAAATATTGCAATACTTTACATGCTCCATTACCATTGTGCTACCTCATTTGGCGATAGATGGTGGATTAACAGACTTTTTTTTCACAAAAATCTTTAAGATTGCCACTTTTATATTTATATAAAAAAAAACATCTTTCCCAGGATGCACCTGCGCCTCACCAGTGAGTATGATGTTGGGCAGTCCGCCGCTGCAGTTGGAGTACAGCATGTTGGACCTCATCGGGTCCTGCAGGCTGTTGCCCAGCCCCGAGAGGGCGGCCTGGGAGTAGTAGAGCAGGGAGGAGGACGGGTTGAAGAAGGAGCCGCCCGCGGAGGAGCTCATGGCGTTCTCCAGCAGAGCGAACTGGTCCAACTAGACGGCAGATGGCGGAGAGAAAAATGGCAAAACGAAAGACAAGAATCAGTCGTGGAGTTCACGTTGGCAGCCCGGTTCTGTGCGATGCCTTCAAGTGTTTTCTCACAACATCCACAGCCCATAGAAAACCGTATTAACACGACTGATGGCGAGGACACAGTCTGTTGAGCTCTGTGGTCTGACAGAATGTTAATTACTACAAAAACATGGAGGACTGATGCCACGGAGAAAATAATCCTAATGCTTTATTGGCTGAAGAAATTCTGTTGCTTTAACTTGACTGTGTGCCGAGTAGAATCTGCTTCGAGTCAAGGCGGGTTTGTGCTGCATTCATGTGCTGCTGGAATAATCAGGAAGGTTCACGCCGAGTAAAAAATGAACATAGATGCTCCTTCAAGTCAAAACATTTAGCTTTTTGGTGCACAGCTTGCAGAGTCGACGTCACATTACGCAGAAACATGGGGACAAAAGGGAAGCTGTTGACGATAAGAATCTTTTCTGTGAATTCATGGAATGTTTTTTACACTTATGTCGGCCGGGTTTGGGTCTCAGACCGTCTGCATGCTAGCAGGGTGCTTTAGGGCGGTGCTTTAGGGCATTGCATTAGGGCGTTGCTTTAAGGCGTTGCATTAGGGCGTTGCTTTAAGGTGTGATTTAGGGCATTGCTTTAGGGCGTCGCTTTAAAGTGTGATTTAGGGCGTCGCTTTAAAGTGTGATTTAGGGCGTTGCTTTAAGGTGTGATTTAGGGCATTGCATTAGGGCGTTGCTTTAAGGCGTTGCTTTAAGGCGTTGCTTTAGGGCGTTGCATTAGGGCGTTACTTTAAGGCGTTGCTTTAGGGCGTTGCTTTAGGGCGTTGCATTAGGGCGTTGCTTTAAGGCGTTGCTTCAAGGTGTGATTTAGGGCGTTGCTTTAAGGTGTGATTTAGGGTGTTGCTTGAGGGCGTAATGGTTTTAAGTGAAGTACTTTGAATCTTCTTGTTGTTGAAATGTCTTCTACAAATAAACTTGGCTTGCCGCGTGCGTGCGTGCGTGTGTGTGTGTGTGTGTGTGTGTGTGTGCGTGCGTGCGTGCGTGCGTGCGTGCGTGTACCTGTACCTGGTAGGGGTGGGTCTTGGTCTGGCGGTTGGAGAACTGTTGCTCCATGAACGGGTCGTTGAAGAGCGTCGCCATGTTGTTGTGCTGTAAATAAATAAAAGTCTCAAAACATCAAATCTGGAGAGAAATCTTTTTTATTTATTTATTTTATGCGACATGTGATTTGAATAAAGAACAAAAGGGGTCATTAGCTAATCTGAGACTTTAAGCAAACCACATCCTAACCATGAAGGGCTGAATCGATAGAGATGATTATTAATTTACAGAAAGTTATTCTGCTAAAATAATAACTGATTAATTGTGATGGGGAAAATAATCTTGTGAGTGTTTGCTGGTTCTAAGTGGATATCTTTAGGATTTGGACTTTTGGTCGGACAAAGCTAGAGATTCTGGGAAAATATTGACACATCACACATCACACATCACACACACACACACACACACACACACACACACACACACACACGGTTCATTCCCATCAAGCGGCTGCAGTTATTTTTTTTGAGAACATTTGCCAGCCATTGTTTAACAGCGTAAGAAAGTAGATAAGTGTCATAATAATAATAATAATAATAATAATAATAATAATAATACTTTGTATACAGCACTTTCTCAAAGTACTTTCCAGATGAAAAGATTTACTGAATGTATCTGACAAATAAAAGGACACATATAGTGACGCAGAAACATAAAATGAAGGCACAAAAAAGAAGAAACAACTAAATTTGATCAGTATGATCATCAAGAGTGCACCGAGCACCAGAGAGACCGGCGCACTGAATATGATTTAGTGTGTGTGTGTGTGAGACACACGCACACACACTTCATTGCACTTACTTGGCTGGAGTTGAAGTCCAGTGGGATGCTGTGAAGAGGGGAAAGAGGCTGCTGCTGCTGCTGCTGCTGGTGTTGCTGCTGGTGTTGCTGTTGTTGCTGCTGTTGTTGTTGTTGCTGCTGTTGTTGTTGATGTTGATGTTGGTGTTGATGTTGGTGTTGATGTTGCCGGCTCTGGTCCACTGCATGCTGGGATTGCTGGTACAGCGGGTAGGGCGGGGGCGGCTCTCTGGGCATGTTGCTGGTGTCCAAAGCGACTCCCTACACAGGACGGAGAAAAGCAGAGTCACTGAAGACCTGAAGTCCATTTATTCAGATTGTCAAGTCAAACTTTATTTGACATGATTAAACAAAAGTTGTTTCAAGAGTTTTTTTTCCGCACAAACAGATTCTCAAACTTCTCAGTGTTCCAGTTACGAGGTCATGTTATTGTCACTGTACATCAGGGTTGTCCCAACACAGAGACCATCACTATGTGGAGGAGGAGTTCACTTCAGCTTCTCTAACGGGGTACGTGAGATTCACATTTAAAAAAATCATTTGAATAATTATTAAATAACAATTTTTAATCAAATATAAGTGTACGTTTTTAGGCCTTTTCCTCTAAATGTCATTCCCAAACTAAAAAGGGTGTATCTCTGCAACCACTAGGGCTGTTTGAATAATGTTGTGTTATAATAAAAGGTACACATGTGAGATTGTGTTCAGATGTGTAAATATCAGTCTATATGTTACTGGTTAAGAGTAAATGAAGATGACACACAGAAAAAAATGAAAAGGTTTCAGGTCCGCCGAGAAAAAATAAATCACTTTCAGGATGATTATTTCTTTGAAATGATGCAGCGGTAAGGTCCAACTCTAACCCAAATCATAGCTCAATATGTGAACATTCTCTAACCCAAATCACAGCTCAATATGTGAACATTCTCTAACCCAAATCATAACTCAATATGTGAACATTCACTAACCCAAATCATAGCTCAATATGTGAACATTCTCTAACCCAAATCATAGCTCAATATGTGAACATTCTCTAACCCAAATCATAACTCAATATGTGAACATTCACTAACCCAAATCATAGCTCAATATGTGAACATTCTCTAACCCAAATCATAACTCAATATGTGAACATTCACTAACCCAAATCATAGCTCAATATGTGAACATTCTCTAACCCAAATCATAGCTCAATATGTGAACATTCACTAACCCAAATCATAGCTCAATATGTGAAAATTCTCTAACCCAAATCATAGCTCAATATGTGAACATTCTCTAACCCAAATCATAACTCAATATGTGAACATTCACTAACCCAAATCATAGCTCAATATGTGAACATTCACTAACCCAAATCATAGCTCAATATGTGAACATTCTCTAACCCAAATCATAGCTCAATATGTGAACATTCACTAACCCAAATCATAGCACAATATGTGAACATTCACTAACCCAAATCATAGCTCAATATGTGAACATTCTCTAACCCAAATCATAGCTCAATATGTGAACATTCACTAACCCAAATCATAGCTCAATATGTGAACATTCTCTAACCCAAATCATAGCTCAATATGTGAACATTCTCTCTGCAAAGGTTGACTTTGTAAAGTGAATCAGAACAAAGTTAGAGAGGGTTTAGAACAGAGAACATTCAGGTGAGGACTTTTTTCCTCATGTACCAAACCATATATTTCATTTATGGTGTTCAATACATCCAAATACAGCAGTTTTGGAGCTTTTTTTCATAAAACAAGCTGTGATTTACAGTTTGTAAAAGGTTCAATCAGACACTGATGACACAGTGCTGTGTATCACATTGCTGTGTCGCTCCAAAGGGAACCTCTCTCTGTACCTGTGTGATGGGCGACAGCGAGGGCGACATGGTGGGCGACAGCTGCTTGGCCAGACCGCGGCGCTGCTCGGTGCCGGGGGACAGGGTGAGGGGGCTGATGGGAGCCGGCCGCCGCCGGGGGGAGTTACTGGACAGACGCAGGGACGAGTTGATGGAGGGGTTGCTGAGCGACGACTGCAGTTGGCAGTTGTTGAGCGACGCCTGGATGGAGGGATTGCTCAGAGACGAGGACAGACCTGCAGGGGGACAAATGATCTCGTAAGAAAAGCGCCAGATATTGGAACCCGACTGGGAACATGTGGAAGTTATGATGCGGCGTGTACAAAAAACACACTGTATTGTGTGACCGGGGAGGGCGAGAAAGACGCAGAGCAGAACGGGGGAAAGGAAAAACGAGAAGACAGAAGGGAGAAGAAAAGAGCCGATTGTAACGAGGTCAAAGTGCCTCTCGGGCTCTGGTGGCCGGCCAAGCCGAGCCGTGTGCGACATGGGGAGGAAACACTGGAGCGAGGAAGTCGGAGACAGAGAGATCATTGAAAGAGAGATCTAGAATGGAGGAGGAGGAGGAGGAGAGCTGGAACCGACTCAAAGCGACTCCCGGCTGCAGACCTTCACATCAAACCCACAAAGACCAGAAAACTTCCACAGGCGACGAGTCAGAAACGGGGAGCACACGTTGAACGAGTGAGCAGATTCGGTTCTCACACACACACACACACCAATGTGGACTATGGTTAAGAGTTGCGTTGCCAGGCAACAGGAGACACATTCTCGTAAGCGCCGGTGCCAGAGCGGAGGCGGACATTCCCCGAGAACCACGTGTCTCGTTTCATTCAGTGAGTCACCAAACGTTAAAAAGGGCAAAGAGACGGAGGGAGAAGTGCCAAATGTGGATAAAATGGTGGAGAGAGAGATGAAAACAAAGGAGGAGAGAACTTCTGGCCCAGAGAACGTTCCTTTAAAGGGCAGTTACACATCGTCTAATGAATATAGGAAGTTACCCTCTTATACTTTGTCTTTTTATGTCATTTACTGAGAAGATATGACACAGTTTGAGCAGCACAGAGTGAAATAAGAGCCCCTCCCCCCTGCGCCCCACACACACACCTGTGCTCCACCCACCCTGCGAGTTGCCGATGCCGAGGTGCATCATGGCCGCCGGCAGGTTTCCGGTGCTGCTGCCCCCGCTGAGGTTGGAGTAGCCCCCGTTGTCCTCCGGGTCCAGCGGCGCGGAGAGCGGCGAGGCGAAGTGCAGGTTGCTGAGGTCCGGCAGCGAGCCGCTGGTGTTCAGCAGGCCCTGGTAGTGGGACAGGCCCGGGTTCTGCTCCGGGGACGGGAATATGCTGCAGAGGAGACTCGTTTCACCCACCGAGAACAATAATAAATGCTGTGCATGATCAGAACGCGGGGGCATTAAAGGTGCATTTCAAAACTGAAAAGATGGTTTTTTCACCTCACAACCCACTCACTCCATTATTCCTCTCTTTTCCATTGCTGCTCATATGCTGCATTAACAGCAAATGAGCAACAACAGTGACTCATTGTTGAGCGTCCACACACACACACACACACACACACAATGAACAAACGCTTGGTTCCACAAACACACAAATGGTGACTCACTCTGGTCGACATCCTCTCGTCCACCAAGAGGACATCTTTCTAACAATCTCAGATCTCTTGAGTCTCTACAGACTGTATTGCTTTGTGTGCGACAATAAAACCTCTAATGCGTTTCAAAAAGGGTCCCGGTGGAAAGAGGAACACACACATCCTGTCTGGCGTTGAGCGGCGCTTCACGCCCAGAAATGATTAGCTGAGCTAACGTAACACTGAGGCTGATGCTCTCCAGACTTACTTGATTCCAGGCACTTCGCATGATTTCGGCCTCGATGCCAGAGACTGGACCTGAAACACAAAATAATTAGAAATGTTTAATCTTCAGAATATTATTTCCAGGTCGACAGCGAACGGTAGATTTCTGCTCAGCCGTGTGTGCATGTCTGATAGAAAAATACATACGTTAGCAAGCGAAATGAGACCATGTTTTATTTCATCCCGCACATATGATGTTTGCCCATTTTAAAAGATCATTGAACGCGTCAAGAAACGGTTCATGAAACTAAAATACGAAAATAGCTCATTAGAAAAGTCACTGAAGTGACGTCTCTCTGACTCAGTTAGCTAGCAAGCTAACAAGCTAGCAAGACAACGTCCATGTTGGTGACGCTCAACTAAATGTCACTTCGACAAAACTATGAGCGGCTGCTGAGCACACGTCTCGTTGAAAACACGCGCAGCATTTAGCCGTCGCCCCGAAACGAGACTCTGACCCCGTCGGTTCAGCCGCTGTCATCGTCACCGTGGCAACACGTGACCCGTCTACCACACAGGCGGCGGCTCACCTTCTTGGCCTCCCACAGCTGCTTGGGAAGCGGCTTGCTGACGCCGATGAGACTCTCCTCGCTGGTCAGGGCGGGGAAGGAGAACACTGCAGAGGAGAGGGGAGAGGACGGGAATCGAACACGCGTCTCACAGTCAAACTGACATGAACCGTCTCTCAGTCACTTGAGGATCAGAGTTCATACACATGTTGACCAATGTTTCAGGACTTTTTACCAAACGTCCAGGACTTTTTATTTTTTACCAACTTTCCATGACTTTTTATTTTTTACCAAATTTCCATGACTTTTTATTTTTTACTAAATTTCCATGACTTTATTTTTTACCAAATTTCCATGACTTTATTTTTTACCAAATCTTCATGACTTTTTATGTTTTACCAAATTTCCATGACTTTTTATTTTTTTACCAAATTTCCATGACTTTTTATTTTTACCAAATCTTCATGACTTTCCCATGACTTTAAACCAAATGTCCATTACAAACATTTAGTGAAATCTGGGTGTAAACAGTAAAAAGTGAGTAAATGTAGTATTTAAACTAACAATGAGAACACAAAGCATACAGTAAACCTTAAATGACTCAAATGAATGAGACAATAGTTTGATTAAAAGAATAAACATTTATATAGATGCCTGTATGTCTGCCTGCTTATATTCTGAGTCTTTCTTTTAAAAGCATATTCATTATTTCAAACTCAGCGTAAATGAACACATTTACATGACTTTTACTAAACTTTTTGGTTGTTTTTTTTTTCAAGGACTTTTCCAGGCCTGGAAACAACCATTTTAGAATTCAATGACTTATTCCAGGTTTTTCTTCCCTGGAGGAACGAGCAACTCACCGTTACCGGAGCCGTCCACCTCGGCCTCGTTTACGCCGCCGGCATTCCAGCCTCCACGAGAAAAACAAACAGACAAACGAAGGAGGGAGAGAAATGAAGCAAAGACCGTAAGCAGAGGAACCTTAGAGGACATTCAGTAAACAACCAGCTGTGTGGATGATCCTGGCAGGAGGCAGCCATCACACTGATGATGTGTTTTATTCAGCCACTGAAGAGTCCTCTCTTCCTCCTCTTCCTCCTCCTCCTCTTCCTCCTCCCGTTAACTCGTCTCCATCCCGTGTCTCACTCTTCCTGTGCGCTCTGTTACTTATTAGGAAAATATTGTTTTTTTCTCTTGATGTCGTCTTCAAAGCGTCCTCATCACTTCCACATTAGCGTTCCTTCTCTGGGGAGGATGTGTTCTGTGACGTCTCGTGTGCTTAGAAATTATTACAAATGAGTCGTAGGAAAATAAAACAATGAAAATGATCCCCGTTAGCGGCCAGCAGTGACTAATGCATTATTCAGGTTGATAACTAGTAGTTCATTCTGACTTTAAGGACAATAGATGATTGTTGAACTTTTGACGTTTTCCTTTTCCAGCAACCTTAATGTATATTGCCCAACTACACATGCAGACCAGAGCCACTGCTCCTGCTCTGACCTTTCACAATAAAAGCCAGAGTTGCATCACTGTTTACAGAGAACTCACATTCCCTCAGAGCGCTTCACTGAGAGGAAACTCAACGCTATTCATTACAGTAGTTTAGGCTACACGACAAAGAGTATAATCAAACCGTCACACTAAAGGAGTCATGCAACTGTTGCTAAATCACATTGCCGGTATGAACATATTTGTGCCGTTTATTCGTGTGTGTGAAGCTCATCTTTTCAGCTGCTGGAGGAGCAGATGAGACAATGAGGAGACAGACACTCACTGGGACGGAAACGGGACAACTGGGAACGGAAACGGGACAACTGGGAACGGAAACGGGACAACTGGGACAACTGGGACGGAAACGGGACAACTGGGAACGGAAACGGGACAACTGGGAACGGAAACGGGACAACTGGGAACGGAAACGGGACAACTGGGACAACTGGGACGGAAACGGGACAACTGGGAACGGAAACGGGACAACTGGGACAACTGGGACGGGAAACGGGACAACTGGGACGGAAACGGGACGACTGGGAACAGAAACGGGACGACTGGGAACGGAAACGGGACAACTGGGACAACTGGGACGGAAACGGGACAACTGGGAACGGAAACGGGACAACTGGGACGGAAACGGGACAACTGGGAACGGAAACGGGACAACTGGGACAACTGGGACGGAAACGGGACAACTGGGAACGGAAACGGGACAACTGGGACGGGAAACGGGACGGAAACGGGACAACTGGGAACGGAAACGGGACAACTGGGAACGGAAACGGGACAACTGGGAACGGAAACGGGACAACTGGGAACGGAAACGGGACAACTGGGACAACTGGGACGGAAACGGGACAACTGGGAACGGAAACGGGACAACTGGGACGGAAACGGGACAACTGGGAACGGAAACGGGACAACTGGGAACGGAAACGGGACAACTGGGACAACTGGGACGGAAACGGGACAACTGGGAACGGAAACGGGACAACTGGGACGGGAAACGGGACGGAAACGGGACAACTGGGAACGGAAACGGGACAACTGGGAACGGAAACGGGACAACTGGGAACGGAAACGGGACAACTGGGACAACTGGGACGGAAACGGGACAACTGGGAACGGAAACGGGACAACTGGGAACGGAAACGGGACGACTGGGAACAGAAACGGGACAACTGGGACGGGAAACGGGACAACTGGGACGGGAAACGGGACAACTGGGACGGAAACGGGACAACTGGGAACAGAAACGGGACAACTGGGACGGGAAACGGGACAACTGGGAACAGAAACGGGACAACTGGGACGGGAAACGGGACAACTGGGACGGAAACGGGACAACTGGGACGGAAACGGGACGGAAACGGGACAACTGGGACGGGAAACGGGACAACTGGGACGGAAACGGGACGGAAACGGGACAACTGGGACGGAAACGGGACAACTGGGACGGAA
This sequence comes from Taurulus bubalis, assembly GCF_910589615.1. Taxonomy (NCBI): domain Eukaryota; kingdom Metazoa; phylum Chordata; class Actinopteri; order Perciformes; family Cottidae; genus Taurulus; species Taurulus bubalis. The sequence goes on along the minus strand of NC_136603.1, from coordinate 2,753,889 downwards.
ACGGGACAACTGGGACGGAAACGGGACGGAAACGGGACAACTGGGACGGGAAACGGGACAACTGGGACGGAAACGGGACGGAAACGGGACAACTGGGACGGAAACGGGACAACTGGGACGGAAACGGGACAACTGGGACGGAAACGGGACAACTGGGACGGAAACGGGACAACTGGGACGGAAACAGGACGGAAACGGGACGGAAATG
>NC_136603.1:2723681-2748681 GCF_910589615.1 Taurulus bubalis | reverse complement strand
CCTTTATACAGGCGTTGAGTCATTGTGTTGACTCAAACGCACAACTGTAATTCAGGATATTGACTATAAAGCCCATAGAGCAAGGAATGAGAGCGCTGCCCTCTTCCTGTTCGGGTTGGTGCGCTTCCTTTGTTCTGTGATCCCACACACTGTAAGAAGTGGACAGTCACATGAGGAGTCGCCCCCTGGTGGTCAGGAGAGAGAATGCAGCTTTAACACATGAAGCATAGACTTCTATACAACCAGAGGAGTCGCCCCCTGGTGGTCAGGAGAGAGAATGCAGCTTTAACACATGAAGCATATACTTCTATACAACCAGAGGAGTCGCCCCCTGGTGGTCAGGAGAGAGAATGCAGCTTTAACACATGAAGCATAGACTTCTATACAACCAGAGGAGTCACCACCTGGTGGTCAGGAGAGAGAATGCAGCTTTAACACATGAAGCATAGACTTCTATACAACCAGAGGAGTCACCACCTGGTGGTCAGGAGAGAGAATGCAGCTTTAACACATGAAGCATAGACTTCTATACAACCAGAGGAGTCGCCCCCTGGTGGTCAGGAGAGAGAATGCAGCTTTAACACATGAAGCATAGACTTCTATACAACCAGAGGAGTCGCCCCCTGGTGGTCAGGAGAGAGAATGCAGCTTTAAGACACTTCATATCCGGAAGTTGCCCGCCTGGGTAAACAATTCCTTTTTTGTGTGCCTCTGGTGGTCAACTGGGGTAAAACAGCCCAAGATTAATGTAAGAATGTTCACATACAAAGTTTGTAATGTGATTTTAATGCGAAAGAAGTTGGTGTTTACGGGCAGTAACGCTGGCTTTTTAAAGCAGGGCAGCAATCAGGACACCTAGACGGAGGATAAAAAAGCCCTTGAAGAATCATCACACTGCATCTCCCAAAGAGGGAAATGTTCAGATCTACAGCGATCTCCAGGGAGCTCGGTCTGAGAAACTCATCCCGAGAGAGGCTGGTACGGGAATAGCAGAACCAAAGATGGGTGCGTGGAACCGGACGAGGGCGTGGGACTGGACCGAGGCCCTGACCCCGAAACAGATGGTCTACGATGTCTCAGGACTCGAGGACCAATACCTTTCAAGAACGCCTCCTCTGGGTGTTCAGTAAGATTCTTTCATGCCCAATATTATACTAATAGGAACCTGCTTTTAACATTGAACTTGATATGAAAGGCCAGCGTACTGTTGTGACTTCTCAATGGCTGGTTTACCCTTATAAGATATTATAAGGCGACGCAGAAAAGTCAGTAAACATGGTCGGGAATGTTTATGTGCGTAACAATAATGACTCTTCTCATGATTAATTGGGTTGCGATGGTTTGTAACTTCCCCAGAAAAAATCCGTTTGGAGACGACTACTCTAGAGGACAGATGGTGATTATACATATAAAAAAAAACACGATGGCTTGACACTGTACAGATGGTCAAAGATGGAAAATCACTACTTCTTTTCCTGAAAGAGAGAAGAGAAGAAACAGCCTCACAAGATCCAGAGGGAAGATACACTGTGTGCCAGACTGCTGGCCATGGAGCGGTGAAAGGCTATGGGAACCTTTCTGTTAGCCTGGTGACTCACCACACTCAGAGACACTGGGAAGCTTGGCACAGCCGCCTTAATCCAAACACGCAGCAGTAAAAACATAATGGAATTGGTGCATTTTTTAAAATACCCCCGTTGGTCTCGGAGGTTTTTGCTCGAGACGCCGGGTGGAAACGGCAGAAAGCCGATCGCCGTTGAGGTGATTAAAGAGATTAAAATGGTTTAAAAGCGCTGCCTTTACCATCAACGCATGAAAAGGACCTTCACATGAAAAGGTGGCGAATTGACCTTTAAGTCCAGGCAGTGATCAGGAAAATAAACTAAAGAGAGTTTTTCGTCAATGGGATTTCCCAGCAGGCCAATCAAAGAAAACTCCACCTCCCTAAACCGTCTGGTCTGACTTCCCTTTTACCTCCAACAGTGTTGTGTCTTCATTTAGGCTTCAAGACCGTCAGCAGTGGAAGAGGAACAACACAACAGAGATTGTGCGAACACAACCGTTCCTCCACTTTGCTCACATGAGTTACAGGACAAGGTTGTGACCTAGGTCTGTTGAAACGAGATTAATCAGGATGGAATTCATGAAAATACAAGGTTTCAATGGAAAGTTATGCAATTCTAAAAAAACTGTTTTGCTTGAACTCTGTGACTTGGAAATAGGAAATCAAGTTAATGACAACATATTATTTTATGCCAATGCTATGCAGAATAATATATTGTTGTCAATTCTTTAAGGGAAATCTATTTGACCTTTGCACTTATAATGTTCCACAATGTTTTCTACGACGATACTATTTGTTAGCAGTGTGAGATTGTCGTTTCGTTGTATCCTACTGCTTCTGTCCGTTCTACTCGTTCACATGACTGTAAATCAACCACACATCAGAAAAGGTCGGATTAACTCATGCTTCATGTGTTAAAGCTGCATTCTCTCCACTGACCACGAGGGGGCGACTCCTCTGGTTGTATAGAAGTCTATGCTTCATGTGTTAAAGCTGCATTCTCTCCACTGACCACGAGGGGGCGACTCCTCTGGTTGTATAGAAGTCTATGCTTCATGTGTTAAAGCTGCATTCTCTCCACTGACCACGAGGGGGCGACTCCTCTGGTTGTATAGAAGTCTATGCTTCATGTGTTAAAGCTGCATTATCTTTCCTGACCACCAGGGGGCGACTCCTCTGGTTGTATAGAAGTCTGTGCTTCTTGTGTTAAAGCTGCATTATCTTTACTGACCACCAAGGGGCGACTCCTCTGGTTGTATAGAAGTCTGTGCTTCTTGTGTTAAAGCTGCATTATCTTTCCTGACCACCAGGGGGTGACTCCTCTGGTTGTATAGAAGTCTGTGCTTCTTGTGTTAAAGCTGCATTCTCTCTCCTGACCACCAGGGGGCGACTCCTCTGGTTGTATAGAAGTCTATGATTCATGTGTTAAAGCTGCATTATCTCTCCTGACCATTAGGGGGCGACTCCTTTGGTTGTATAGAAGTCTGTGCTTCTTGTGTTAAAGCTGCATTATCTTTCCTGACCACCAGGGGGCGACTCCTCTGGTTGTATAGAAGTCTGTGCTTCTTGTGTTAAAGCTGCATTATCTTTCCTGACCACCAGGGGGCGACTCCTCTGGTTGTATAGAAGTCTGTGCTTCTTGTGTTAAAGCTGCATTATCTTTCCTGACCACCAGGGGGCGACTCCTCTGGTTGTATAGAAGTCTGTGCGTAGTGATGGACGGAGCATAAAAGCAGAGATAAAAGCTTCGCCGCCTCACAAGGTTACAAGAACATATTCTTTGTTTAACGATTCTAAAAGCATGAAGCTTTTTGATTTGAAGCCGTTAAAAATCAGGCGAGAACCGTCGTGTCCTCAGAGACCGCGCGCGCGTGTGTGTGTGTGTGTGTGTGTGTGTGTGTGTGTGTGTGTGTGTGTGTGTGTGTGTGTGTGTGTGTGTGTGTGTGTGTGTGTGTGTGTGTGTGTGTGTGTGCACCAACGGAAAATCAGTTTGTGGCTGCGGTCCATCGCTTTACGGAATATAAAAGAGGAAAAACTGATTTATGCTCCAGTGAAGATGTTCTCCATGTAGAGTATAAATCGCGGCCCTCAGAGGCCACGCCTGCAGACGGAGAATCTACTCACTTAACATACATTTCAATATATTTGTGAATGCCTGTCTGCCCGTCCCCCAGGACGTTCTTGTCAGCCAACCTGTTTGTTCTCTTGTTCTTTCTGAGCCGTCAACAATGACGAGGCGGGCCTCGCTTCTCTTCTCCAGCACGAGCCGTTAAAAGATCGAGGAAGAGGAGGAGGAGGACGAGGGGAAGGGCGGCTGGCAGCCGGCCAAACCAGCAGCACATACAAAACCACAAGAGTGGAGAGCAAGAGGGAGAGGGGCGGAGCTTCTTCATCACAGCACCATCATTCTCTCTCTTGTAAATCACAGTAGTGTTTCTACTACGTTTCTGCAGAAGCTGGAGATTTACACACAATCCCTAAACGGCAGGACGGGCGCTGCCGGGCGTGACCTTCAAGGCGTGACCTTTAAGGCGAAAAGGCCATCTGTCAAACACCTTTAGGTGGACGAGCACAGCACCTGAAACAATCCTGCAAAAGAAGTCAAACTAAAACATGAAGGTCGTCCCCCGCCTCCGATCGGCCTTCTCATCCAGAGAGAGCATTCACTCCTCGCCACAACTGTTCCCGTTGGAAAAGACTGAAGTTTAGAGGAAGAAGACATTCAGATGTTTGTGACTCACCTTCTCCAGCTGTTGTCCAGAGGCGGGGACAGGTACACCGCTCCGTACGGAGAGCTCTCTATGTGGGCTTCATTAAGGGAATTATCGGCACGAGCACAGACAACATCACGGTGATATTAAACATTGTTCATCACATTCTGACCAATGATCCATGATTTTAAACCAAATGTCATGACAAACATTTAGTGAAGTCTGGGTGTAAACAGTAAAAAGTGAGTAAATGTAGTATTTAAACTAACAATGAGAATACAAAGCATACAGTAAACCTTAAATGACTCAAATGAATGAGACAATAGTTTGATTAAAAGAATAAACATTTATATAGATGCCTGTATGTATGCCTGCTTATATTTTGAGTCTTTCTTTTAAAAGCATATTCATTATTTCAAACTCAGCGTAAATGAACGTCATGAACACATGAATATAACACATTTACATGACTTTTACTAAACTTTATTTTTTTCCAGGTCTGGAAATAACCATTTTTAAATTCCATGACTTTTCCAGGTTTTCCATGAGCGCAAGAACCCTGGTTAAAGTTCAATTCGAGCGCTTTTTGATTCTGCATAGCTGACCGTTTCTAGTAAAAACAGTCAGCTCGACAGGGATATCGATTAGCTTTTTTGCAATTATTTTGCCTATATTGTTACATAAGTGCACAATATGTAAATGTATATGAGCTTTATCTGCGAGTCTGATTGTTTCTATACTTTTTGTACAGTTGAGACTAGCCTATGGGAGACAACCAGCGCAATACACATGTGAAGAAAAACAAACATCTATTTTGCTTCCACCGGAGCGCTAAGTACATGTTCTACTACATGCACGCAGTTCAGTGTCACCAGACTTTACGACCTCAAAGGAATGAGGACAACGAGAATAAAACCCCTTCACACCCCGGCGGCTCCGTCTGAGCGCGAAGCGAGGACGTGCTCTAAGAACAGCTCGGGAAACAACAACGATGAGCGTTTCACGTGTTCAGGGGAAAGAAAACACTCATCAACCAGACGAGCTGAGCAATGGAGCTCAAATACCTATCACAACACTGGAGGAGTCAATGACACTCGAGTCGCTCCTTTTTTTGGGGGATAATGTTGACCAAATGAACAAAATACAAATCAAAGCAAACATGGGCTGCCGCACAAGGACGACTTCTGTTTCGGCCTCGGAACAAATTATCATCCGGAGCGCCGCCATCGCCAGACACGGGACACGCCCCTTTCCAAATATACACAACGCCACCAGGCGGGACGGAGACCATCCCGTCCAACCGGTCGCTGTCTGGCTCCTCTCCGACACACAGCTGTGCTTCTGTGTAGAAACGACACAAAACTACTCAACCGGTGGCTGGAAATTGGGATATAAAAATTGCACTCATTTTCTTTAACCAATCAGAGTTAAACAAACCACTTTTCTTTTTAAGTATGGCAGTAATTGGATGAGCCAGAGCCACAGACCGCACTCCACAATGTTCCTTTTCCCCCAAGATGTCGAGCTGCTTCTCGTCATCATCATCATCATCATCATCATCTAGTCTACGGCTGCCAGACTCAACGGATCCTCAGAGGACCGAGGAGCCGCCAACAACTCGGCTTTTCCCCCACACATTTTATTTTTCCTCCTCCTTTCTTTGTGTTTTTCTACAAAAGGCACATTTTTTTCCCACCATTCCACAGGAACATTTAAATTAGCGGCGCTTTCTTTAGCGGCCGTTCTTCAATCAAAACCAGTCGACTGACACCGCCGGCAAAACAAATGACGTGTGGAGACGTTACAGGACGCTACGCCCGAATCACAGAAGGCAAACAACTGAGTGAGAAATGACAAAGAAATGTTTATTCACGGAATATATCCATCCCTATCTGATCGACCATAGGCGGCTTCTGTTTAATCCTTCGTTTTATCCTTGTCCTCATTTCCCCTTCACTGCCCAGTGGGCCAACAAAATAAATGCATTGGAAAACCTCAACAGCAACGAGCAACGAGCAACGAGCAACGTCTCCGACTAGAAATCCTGATGAAGATCAGGGTTCATACACATCCTGACTTTTCCAGGACTTTAACCACAACCTCCATGACCTTTAACCACATTTCCATGACCTTTAACCACACCTCCATGACCTTTAACCACACCTCCATGACCTTTAACCACACCTCCATGACCTTTAACCGAACTTCCATGACCTTTAACCGAACCTCCATGACCTTTAACCGAACCTCCATGACCTTTAACCGAACCTCCATGACCTTTAACCGAACCTCCATGACCTTTAACCAAACCTCCATGACCTTTAACCAAACCTCCATGACCTTTAACCAAACCTCCATGACCTTTAACCAAACCTCCATGACCTTTAACCAAACCTCCATGACCTTTAACCAAACCTCCATGACCTTTAACCAAACCTCCATGACCTTTAACCGAACCTCCATGACCTTTAACCGAACCTCCATGACCTTTAACCAAACTTCCATGACCTTTAACCAAACCTCCATGACCTTTAACTGAACCTCCATTACAAACATTTTGTGAAATCTGGGTGTAAACAGTAAAAAGTGAGTAAATGTAGTATTTAAACTAACAATGAGAACACAAAGCATACAGTAAACCTTAAATGACTCAAATGAATGAGACAATAGTTTGATTAAAAGAATAAACATGTATATAGATGCCTGCTGATATTCGGAGTCTTTCTTTTAAAAGCATATTCATTATTTCAAACTCAGCGAAGATGATCCCTGTGAGCCGCTCCACTGCTTCGAGCGCCACAAGCCGAGGGCCCTAGAGTCCAATTATATGTCCGAGAGAAGGAAGGCATCTCTACGGACGACCGACACTCGGCATCTTACACCAAGACATCCTGAAACAAACGCATGGACAGAGTCACGGTTCTCAACACTCCGTCTGCTGAGCGTCACAGACACATGATCGTGTGGAGGACATGCCGAGACGTCCGCTGCGACATGTTTTGGCTTCAACAACACCGCTTCACCTGTGACCTTTCCGCCATTTTGGACCATCTAGGACCCCCCCCCCCCCCACACAAAGGGCCAGCTGTTTACGTAGAAACAAGCGCCAGCGATGTCAAACCGCAGCGACGATGAGAGAAGACGTAATGTGGGACGTTGGCCCCGAAACGCCACGATCACCATTACGTTAAACAGGCTGCATGCTGGGAACTCAAACTCCTCTCCGGCGTAGTGACGGGTCCGTGAGTCATCGCCGCCTCAAGGCAGAGAGGAAACAGACGCGCTTCTTAAAGCGCCGCGAGGTGCTGGGCCCGTGGGCTGCTTCATGTGAATGTGACATGTTGGCTGTGAATCCAGTTTAGAAAACTACACCCATGCCCTGAATCCTCCCACACAAACTAAACAACTACACTACTCACATACAAGCCTGTAGCCCTTTAGCACTAGCCCTAATAACCCTAACCCCTAATCCTATTTATTGTTTGAGTTGTGTTTAGAGGTTGTACGTCGGGATAATATATTATTGTAGCCCTGATATTTGTGTTTAATTTGATACCTAACATTTTTTTTTTTTTTGGGGGGGAGGGGATTTATACCATGATTTTTTCTTGATTTTCCTGATAAAGGTTCCCCTGATTGGGCTTAACAGGTTAAAAAAATGATGTATACATAAAACTATAACATCCCAAAACCCGCCGGTGGGATAGAAAAGCATGTTTTCCTTCAACAGCCAGCAACACTACACCGTTTATCACAGCCAAATGTTCCTCTTTCCGACGGTCCGTGAACACATCATGTGTGATGAACGCTTCCGTAAAAAAATAAAACGCACAACCGGAAAATAAACTTTAAATTGTGATATTTCATTAAAAACATTGTATTCTACACGTCTCATTTAAATGAACAGTTTACTCCAACAGGATCCTGTAGAAACAGATTTCTAAGCGGTTGTGTTTCATGCTACCGGTGTAGCATTAAAGCTGGAATTCACAAGCTAGCTCACTAGCCAGATGCCGCTAGTTAGCGAGCTAACGTCAGGACGCTACGCCGATTCCTGGAAGCTGAAGCGGAGTTTGTGTTATCGGGTTGCGTTCATAAAGAGTCACTGTGGGAGACGGGCCCTCGTGTTGCAGCACAACGTATTCTGGACACTATAATTTACACTATATTTGTATTAAATAAGTTGTAAATAATTGTCCAAAGCTTTTTATTTTGTATCATTTTGTACGTTTATTTGATACGTTATTGATTCGTCCAGAAGATGCACACCACTACACATTTGGATAAGAAGTGCTGAAGGTTTTCTTTAAAGTGTTTAGAAGTTACACAATCCATTTACTTTATAAATCAATCCGGGGCCTAAATTCAACCGTTTTTTTGTTTTGTTTTATCCCAAAAAAACCTCCACAGACAGCTTCATTGTGAACGGCAGCAGTTTGTATAACACAACCGGGCTTTTTAAAAACTTACAAAGTCCCAATCATACCAACCGGTAAAATTGTAGTTAAAAAGAAATAAACACTTGGAGACTCTGGGGAAATGGATTTAAAAAGGGTGTCGAACAAACACTCACGCTTATGTTCCTCACTCTGTCTCTTATCACCAATACAACAATCAAACCCTTCTGCTTCCTCACAGAAAACTGCTGCCACACACACACACACACACACACACACACACACACACACACACACACACACACACACACACACACACACAGTGGATGTCCATTAGGCGTAAGCAAAGCGCACCGTGTCTGCGTCACATTTCTAAATTAGCATAATGACTGATTCTGTTCCCGAGGCTACAAACAGCCGCCCACGCGGTGGAGTGGCGTCACGTCTGAAGACACACAGACACACACCGCCGTACAAACAACACAACAATAAAGAGCAGCCACCTGGAAGACACAACACCTCCACACCGCCGAGGAGAGCTCTCCGCTGGGCCACGGCCAGCTTTCTAGGTTTTGAAGGATATCTGCCGGCCGTGCTTGTCGACGGGGCGGCGGTGGGGAGAGTTGATGCGGTTGCGGCTGTGGACCCGTTCCACCAGCCCGTGGTGCCGGGTCCCTCTGGACGAGTCCAGGCCCGACGGAAAGACACCCTGAGGACAGACAAGGGACACGTGAGACGGGAAGAGAGACAGGAAGAGAGACAGGAAGAGAGACATGAAGAGAGACAGGAAGAGAGACAGGAAGAGAGACAGGAAGAGAGACATGAAGAGAGACAGGAAGAGAGACAGGAAGAGAGACAGGAAGAGAGAAATGAGACACGTGAGACGGGAAGAGAGACAGGAAGAGAGACAGGAAGAGAGACATGAAGAGAGACAGGAAGAGAGACAGGAAGAGAGACATGGGACACGTGAGACAGGAAGAGAGACAGAAAGAGAGACAGGAAGAGAGACAGGAAGAGAGACATGGGACACGTGAGACAGGAAGAGAGACAGAAAGAGAGACAGGAAGAGAGACAGGAAGAGAGACATGGGACACGTGAGACAGGAAGAGAGACAGGAAGAGAGACAGGAAGAGAGACATGAAGAGAGACATGAAGAGAGACATGGGACACGTGAGACAGGAAGAGAGACGGGAAGAGAGACAGGAAGAGAGACAGGAAGAGAGACATGGGACACGTGAGACAGGAAGAGAGACAGGAAGAGAGACATGGGACACGTGAGACAGGAAGAGAGACAGGAAGAGAGAAATGAGACACGTGAGACAGGAAGAGAGACATGAGACACGTGAGACAGGAAGAGAGACAGGAAGAGAGACAGGAAGAGAGACATGAGACACGTGAGACAGGAAGAGAGACAGGAAGAGAGACAGGAAGAGAGACAGGAAGAGAGACATGGGACACGTGAGACAGGAAGAGAGACAGGAAGAGAGACAGGAAGAGAGACAGGAAGAGAGACATGGGACACGTGAGACAGGAAGAGAGACAGGAAGAGAGACAGGAAGAGAGAAATGAGACACGTGAGACAGGAAGAGCGTTAGCTAACTACTGCTACTAGCTAGCTAGCTAACTAGCTAACTCCTGCTACTGTACCCGTGTCTTCACAAAGAAGGTGAAGGACCTTAACTAGCGGCGGGATTGTTGAGGTTGAAAATGCTTCAGCTAAAACGAAGAGTTTGTCAGCTTTTTTCTGTCTGAAGGCTTAACCTTAAAGTCACGACACTTCCTGGTGATTTTGGCGGTCCCTGTGGACGGACGTGGTAGTGTTTCTGAGCAGCTTTAGAAACCCGCACATTTTACTGCAGCGGGGTCCGACAGAACTGTAGAACCAGACCATCTCCTCTCTGGTGGTCTTGTTCATATTTAGGTCATTTAGGATCAGGACTAAACCGAGACTGGTTTATAGCCAATTAAAAGTTCCTCACAGCAACGTTAAGAAACCATTAACACTCATAAATCTCATTATAATAATAATAATAATAATAATAATAATAATAATTCACTGTGATGAAGCTGGACTCAACACTCCTGGAGGGATGGCTCCCCGGACAGAGTCCCATTGTCTTGAACTAAAACTAAACTCTGAATACTTAATTCCCTCCCACGTCAAGAGAGCCGTGTGTTTGGCGGGTTAGAAGCTCCCACCTGGAACTCGGCGCTGCTGCTGCCGATCTGGTTGACGTTGGGCAGAGAGCCGTAGTACTGCGCCCGGGACTGAGTGAGCCGCAGCTGCTGCACCTTCTGGAACTGCACCTGAGGGTCAAAGAGGGGCAAACAACACAGCAACCGTCAGGCCGGACTCAGGACCAAAGCTGGTGTCGATCTGGACTTTTCTTTTCCCGCCATTTGTCCCCGTGGACGGAGAGAACTCTAGGGATGGGAACGCTTGGGTTTGTTCCCGATACCGGTGATAAAATGATACTTTTAAAACGATGCCGGTGATAAAATGATACTTTTAAAACGATGCCGGTGATAAAATGATACTTTTAAAACGATGCCGGTGCCTGAACCGCACAAAACGACGATTGACGACATTAAAGAAAGGCATTTTTTTTCATATAAATAAGGGTTCATACACATTCTGACCAATGTTCCATGACTTTAAACCAAATGTCCATGACAAACATTTAGTGAAGTCTGGGTGTAAACAGTAAAAAGTGAGTAAATGTAGTATTTAAACTAACAATGAGAACACAAAGCATACAGTAAACCTTAAATGACACAAATGAATGAGACAATAGTTTGGAAATAACCATTTTAAAATACCATGACTGTTCCAGGTTTTCCATGACGTAAGAACCCTGATTATAAATACAAAACACTTGACTTCAAACTGTTGCTATATTGGCAGCAGTTTTCGGCACCCGACCCTACAGACCCTACAGACCCTACAGACCAGACCCTACAGACCCTACAGACCCTACAGACCAGACCCTACAGACCCTACAGACCAGACCCTACAGACCCTACAGACCAGACCCTACAGACCCTACAGACCCGACAGACCAGACCCTACAGACCAGATCCTACAGACCAGATCCTACAGACCCTACAGACCCTACAGACCAGACCCGACAGACCCGACAGACCCTACAAACCAGACCCTACAGACCCTACAGACCAGACCTTACAGACCCGACAGATCCTACAGACCCTACAGACCCGACCCTACAGACCAGACAGACCAGACCCTACAGACCCTACAGACCAGACAGACCCGACCCTACAGACCCTTCAGACCCGACAGATCCTACAGACCCTACAGACCAGACCCTACAGACCCTACAGACCAGATCCTACAGACCCGACCCTACAGACCAGACCCTACAGACCCTACAGACCAGACCCTTCAGACCCGACAGATCCTACAGACCCGACCCTACAGACCCTACAGACCTGACCCTACAGACCCGACAGATCCTACAGACCCTACAGACCAGACAGACCCGACCCTACAGACCCTTCAGACCCGACAGATCCTACAGACCAGACCCTACAGACCAGACTCTACAGACCCGACCCGACAGATCCTACAGACCCTACAGACCAGACAGACCCTACAGACCAGACAGACCAGACAGACCCGACCCTACAGACCCTTCAGACCCGACAGATCCTACAGACCCGACAGATCCTACAGATCCTACAGACCCTACAGACCAGACCCTACAGACCCGACAGACCCGACAGACCCTACAGACCCGACCCTACAGACCCTACAGACCAGACCCTACAGACCCTACAGACCAGACCCTACAGACCCTACAGACCCGACAGACCAGACCCTACAGACCAGATCCTACAGACCCTACAGACCCTACAGACCAGACCCTACAGACCCGACAGACCCGACAGACCCTACAAACCAGACCCTACAGACCCTACAGACCAGACCTTACAGACCCGACAGATCCTACAGACCCTACAGACCCGACCCTACAGACCAGACAGACCAGACCCTACAGACCCTACAGACCAGACAGACCCGACCCTACAGACCCTTCAGACCCGACAGATCCTACAGACCCTACAGACCAGACCCTACAGACCCTACAGACCAGATCCTACAGACCCGACCCTACAGACCAGACCCTACAGACCCTACAGACCAGACCCTTCAGACCCGACAGATCCTACAGACCCGACCCTACAGACCCTACAGACCTGACCCTACAGACCCGACAGATCCTACAGACCCTACAGACCAGACAGACCCGACCCTACAGACCCTTCAGACCCGACAGATCCTACAGACCAGACCCTACAGACCAGACTCTACAGACCCGACCCGACAGACCCTACAGACCAGACAGACCCTACAGACCAGACAGACCAGACCCTACAGACCAGACAGACCAGACAGACCCGACCCTACAGACCCTTCAGACCCGACAGATCCTACAGACCCGACAGATCCTACAGATCCTACAGACCCTACAGACCAGACCCTACAGACCCGACAGACCCGACAGACCCTACAGACCCGACCCTACAGACCCTACAGACCAGACCCTACAGACCCTACAGACCCGACCCTACAGACCCTACAGACCCTACAGACCAGACCCTACAGACCCGACAGATCCTACAGACCCTACAGACCCTACAGACCAGACAGACCAGACCCTACAGACCCTACAGACCCGACAGACCCGACCCTACAGACCTCACGTGTGACGTCGTGCTACCGAATGCAACCAAATTAATTCAAACAATTTACACTGTTTGCAACTTAAAAAAAAAGGGGGACACACAAAGATGCGACACGCTCTGGTGGAAGCGGCAACGGGCCAGGAGACGATGACCTGGCAGGAAACAGGAGGAGGCTTGTTCTGCGAGAGAAGCTCGACGGTCAGCTGTTATCGGGCAATAAAAGGCAAATCAGAGAGGCTTTTCATCTTTAGACTGCCGAAAAGGGCGACATTTGAATCTCAAAGACTGACCTCATTTGATTTTTATCAATTTGGCGAACGGAGAAACTCGAGAGCCGGCGCTTATTAGAAACGTTTCAGACTCAGCGTCTGTAATTCTGACTACTTGGAAAACAAAAAGGGCAATACTTAGATGTTATATCACGATGTGAGGCTAGATGTTGTGTAAGGTGATATGGCATGAGGTGAGACGACCCACCTGGGCAGCGTTAGTGATGTCATACGGAGTGTCATCAGAAGAGAAGACGAGCTAATCGCCTCGCTAATTGTTTAGCTGCAAATATCGTTGAACGTTTCGTATTGTTGCTCAAGAAAGACGAGAATAAAAGAAGCAGTGTTGATTCTTTTTCTTAACTAATTGTCTTTTTTTTTTCTCCTCACAAAATAATGAGAAACAGCCAATAAGAACCCTCTCTGGACGGCGGCCAATTAATGTCCGATTACGACTGAAACAGGACGTGAAGAGCTGAAAACACATTTCCTGCCAGCTCCATTAAATTGTCCATCTAGGACAACAACAAAAATAGAAAAGAAAATGACAATATTTAAAAATAAAATCCCCATTTACCGTTCTTAAGTGTTGCCGTTGTCATTTTCTTTGTAGCAATGCATAGTGCACTTTATACACTGATTGTGCAATACTGGTGTCATATTTTTGGGCCTTATTTTACATATTTTCTTATACTATCAGCACTGACTGGACGTTTCTGTCTCACTGCGGGTCACCGGCAGTTCAGACCTCATGGCCAACTTCATTCAGTGTCGCCTCCAAAAAAAAAAAAAAAACAACACCCAAAAACCCACATCCTCCCCGACCGGCCACGCCGCTCTGCCTCCCGGAGAAAGAGCGCTTTGTGAACGACCAGCGGCGAGGTTAACGTGAAAAGAGTCCTTGTGTCCACCGGTGACGACTATTTTACTATGTTCACTACGTGGAATGTGTGCGTTTGAAATTGCCGTGAAAAAGGAGAAAAAAATCTTCATCAAACAGCTCCGTTCAGAAAGCAGATGATGTAATCAGGTATACCGACGCTTCAAAAAGGGCGGAAAATACAGAAACGGAAATCCTAAATTGAGATTACATCGTCTTAATTAGTAATAATAAACACATACACACTCAAAGTTCTCAGGAAATCTAATCAAAATAAGCTGTATGCTTGATCTGATTACTTTCACTCCGATGGAAATATGGATTTATTTCATAATCTCACTTGAAACTGTTGTGTTCATTATGCAGTTAAGTTCTTGATAAAACTACAAAAAGAGAAAGTACACTGCTTTACCGTGCGGTACTTTCATGAACTACAAACATATATGTATACACATCATTATTGAGATAAAATCAATCACTTCCTCAATGGAAGTTCAAAATGACTTGACGGACAATTTGAACAATTTGGAAGTTGGTACAAACGGAGAGAACGATTAGTGGTGATTAGTGGTTAATAAATTAATGAACTAACTATTTTTACATAGAACACCAACATGTGCATGTAATTATACATATTTTACAAGTGATGATTCAAAATGAACTCATATTTGAGGGTTAGAAAGTGCGAGCAATGAGCAATCACGTCCTAAATAATATTTACATGAAGGAACAATGTTTCAGAATCCTGACTGTTAACCTCCAACAGCTTCTCCTGAAGGATTACACATCAAACTCAGAGGCAGGTCTGACCTCAGATCAGCTAATAGCAACACTAACTAACAAACCATAGTTTGGCATTAATATTGATCTACCCTTTAATATTGATGCATCTAATATTGACATAACGTCGGTGTGAACATCCCCTTTTTAAAACCACAGGCCACGTTTTCCTCTTCTAATAATAAATCAGCTGAACGTGCTTCTTGATATTTTGTCAGCAATTAATCTTCCAAATATAGTTTTGAGATAATCGTTACAGCGTCCTCACGTAGAATAATATTATATTTACACTCGTATACGAAAAGAAAGGAAACATTGTTCAGATATTATTCCGTCTGCTTGGGTTTAGCGCGATGCTTTGTGCAGTCAGGGAAGAATACAGTAATACGTAAAGTACATTATTAGTCTTGATGAACAAAAAGGTATTTTGATTGATCGATTCGTTGTTTGTAGGTTTGTCGTTGTTTACTAATAAACATGATCTGATGATCTGATGACAACCCCTAGAGAGGATTCTATGATACCCGCAGTTTGAGAAAAACACTTCATACAGCTTCTACTATTTCATAGTCAAAATAATGAAGGAGTTGCCTTCCTATTGAAAAGAACAAAGATATTTTAATTTGTTTACATTATGTTTTGCTTGTCTCTCTTTTCTAACTTTTGTTTTTAAACAAGGCCTATTTGAGTCATTTAAAAAAAAGGTATAATATACAGAAAACCTTTGGGAACATAGATAATAAGTTCATATATGTGTTACTGGTTTATGATTTATGATGCACAGAAAAGGAAAACAAAAAAACAAATATATATATATATATATATATTGCAAACAAATTAAAAGTTGTATTTTCTTATCGTAACTATATTTGATTTGTTTGGCTTTGTTTGAGTGAAGTTAAATATTTTTAACAATTAATACCACAATAATATGACGCAAAAAAACCTGACCGACGGTTTATGAGCAGTTATGTCTCAATATTTGTACAAGCTTTACGAGAGCAAATATTTATGACGAGTAATATATATATATATATATATATATATATATATATATATATATATATATATATATATATGCTGCTCGTCCCTCTGTGTGAATGAATTAAGTGGGAGAAGAAGAAGGTGGAACCTGCAGACTGACTTTAACTGCTTCCTTTGGATAAGTAGGAGGTGAAGGTGAAGATGAAGAGGTGGTGAAGATGAAGAGGAGCTACTTTCCCCACTTCCTGTTTCACTGCTGGTTGCAATTAAAAAACCACAGGTCTGATACACAACATTTACATTTCTGTGTGTTTTCTTGTTCTTTACAATATGCTGTTCCAGACTTACTTTTCGTTATTGTTTTTTTTACAATATGTTATCCAGACTTGGTTTTCTTCATAGTTGTGTTAGTTTTTGTTGCATGAAACGCGGTTTTGCCACGGATGAATGAATGCAGAGAGAAACAAGAAGTACTGGTTGAATAGCAGCAATCTCAGTCAGCAGCTCGCTGCAGTTCAATGGACGCATTGGTGCAGAAAAAGAAAACACCTAAACAAAAATTAAAAAAAAAGTACTAGAATAAACATATATAAAATGACAATACGCTGAGTAAACGAGTGCATTTACCCTTGAAACAGTGAGGTCCGTCATCAGCTGATCAAAGGCCCGCGTCTCCTCCGCTTGCTTCTGGTTGTGCAGCGCGATCTTCTCGCTGAACTTCCGGGGGTTCGATCCACCAGTTCCCGGGGATCCGGACATCGTGCGGGCCGCAGTGTCACAACTTCGGCTACTTGGGTTTCGTGTGGGCGGGGGTAAAGAAATAAAACAATAAAAAAAGTGGTAGACGGTGCTCGGGAGTCTTATTGCCCAAAGTCTCCGCGTGAGCGTTGACGTGAACCCATCGGGGCTTTTTAAAAAACACACATTCCCGGTCGGCGGAAGTAGTTTTGTGTGCGACTGTAAACCGAGCTAGCGCCGTTAGCTCTCGCGGCTAAGCTAACGCAGCTAAAAGCTAAAAAAAAAAAAAAAGTTGCCTTTTTGACAGCTGAAGAGCGACGTAGATAAAAACACCGTGTCTGTTTACGTGTTTGTTGTTTGTTGTTTACTTTAGAAGCGAGCGACGTGTCGGTTGAAAGCGGTTAACGGCGCGACGCAACTTCACGTTGACGTGTTTTCCCCTCGGCGAACCACTTGTTTGAATGCATCGCTTATCGCCGTCGGTGAGTTTTACGGCCGCAGCTCTTAAGCCGCCGTCCGCGACATCTCAACGCCCGGTTCTGGTTGACCGACGCACTTCGTCAACCCGTCGACCACTCTGTCTCTACTCTCGACATCGGGCAACCGCGCGTGTTGGTTTGTTTAGAAGCAACTTTTGTGTGGCGGCTGGGGGGGAAAGCTGAAGTCTTCGCTTACGGACGTTGAGTCGGCGAAGCTCCGCGAAGCCGTCGGGCGAACGGGGTTCGCTTCACAAACGAGTGTCCCTTCGGTGTCTTTTTGTGTGTTTTAAACCCGCCGCCGGCCGGGAAGCGACACACAAATATGGAAGTAATCCACAAAGTCCGCCGTTAAACGGACGAGTCCTCGGCGTGTCAATAATCCACGAGAGATTTCAGACAAACTCCAACCGCCGACGAGTCCAGTGGAAGATTCCCCCAAAAGAAGCTCGTCTCTCGGTGTTCGCGGCCGTGAAACCAGAAGTCTTCTGCGACATTTGCTGCGAGTGTTTTCCAGCTTAGTCTCCGTCGGTTGACAGCGGAGAAGATCCGCTGCTCGTTATCCCCGCAGAGAGAAAAACATGCCTCCGTTAAACAGCGGCAGTCCCCACGCTGTCCACGGGGCGGCGACAAAGCGACGCGTGTTATCTACAGCGGGTAATAGTGATAATACGGGTTTCTTTCATATTTACTATGATAATAGAGGTTCTATTTATTTACTATGGAGGTGAAAACATTGTATTTGTTATGAGAAGGTTTCTCAAAAATAATGACGTAATATCTGGAAATAATGTAAGACTTTCTCAATACTTTCACTAAGTATCTTACAAAATGACTTAATATCTAAAGAATGTTATTAAGTATCTAAACAATGAGACATTTTATTAATGTTTCGATTTAGAATTTCAAAATAACAAAAAATATCTAAAAATAATGACAAACACTTATTTCGATTTAGTCTTTCAAAATAAGACTTATCAAAATAACAAAATATCTAAAAATAATGACAAACACTTAATCGATTTAGTCTTTCAAAATAAGAGACTTTATCAAAATAACTAAACATATTTCTACCTCAACTGTGACATACAATGTCAAAGATAATGACTGATTATCTCCAAATAATGACATAGTAACTCAAAAATGAGACACCTTCTTAATATTTTTGACTTAGTCTTTCAAAGTAAGAAACTTTATCAAAATAGTAACTTTATCTCAAAATAATTTAGTACCTCAAAACAATGAGATACTTTCTCAAAATAATGACAAACACTTAATATTTCGATGTAGTCTTTTAAAAATGAGAGACTTTTTCAAAAGAACAAAAACTATCTAAAAATAATGACAAGCACTTAATATTTCGATTTAGTCTTTCAAAATAAGACTTTATCAAAATATCTAAAAATAATAAACTGTGACATAGAATGTCAAAAATAATGACTGATTATCTCAAAAATAATGACATAGTAACTCAAATGAGACCCCTTAATATTTCGATTTAGTCTTTCAAAATAAGAGACTTTATCAAAATATCTAAAAATAATGACTTAGTATCTCCAAATAATGATAGTAACTCAAAAATAAAGAGACACCTTCTTAATATTTTTGACTTAGTATGTAATTTATCAAAATATGGACATAATACCTTTAAAAAATAATGATTTAGCATCTCAAAGTAATGACTGCCTTGATGCTACTCAGGAGTAAAAGTACTCTGAAGACACAGTGCATCTGTAGAGCTTTATTCTAAAACAGGTCAAATACATGTCATGGACCGAGAGGGAACAACTACTACTACTACTGGTGGAGCTTGACGGCAGACAGGAAGTCAACATGAGTTCAGTAGATCTGACGCCTGCAGAGACTGAGGGTGAGAGCGCCCCCTTCTGGCACACAAGTGAAATGCTGCACATCCTCAAGATGCACACGTCGACTGCAGTACATACAAACTTAAATAAGGGCAATTTTATCAAATTCATTTCCAACAAAACACCATAAAAATCTCTGTTCTCGTCACGTTTTACACATTCAGGTGAAACGGGGTTAAAACTTCCATCTTTATTTAAAGAAAACATCCAAAATACACATTCAGGTGTTTATTTTACTACTTTGTCTGTTTTCAGCTGTAGATTTCTCCTAAATTCAGCTAAAGTTACCGTTAAATAATAATCATCCTATTATTATCAGTAATGAACTGGTGAAGTTTCATGTTCAGGTTTCATTCCTCCATATATCCTGAAGGTTATTACACAGGGGATTGATCCCACAGCACCCAGAGCCTCATTTATACTACATTTAGTACTACAACATGGAGAAATAATATATATATATATATATATATATATATATATATATATATATATATATATATATTTTTTTTTTTTTTTTTTGTATGTCTTTTGGCAGAATTTTTAGATTTACGAAGTGACACAAATAGATATCCAACATATTTATTCCCTGTCAAAACCTTTGACTCTCATATGTCAACAAAATAAACGTAAAAGTAGCACATATTTAATAAGACGATGCCTCATTTGCATATTTAAACATCACATTTCAGACTTGTGATAGAAAAAGATTAGTCTTCATGCCGATATATTAGTAAAAATTTGACATTATGTTTTTTTTTTTAATCTTTACTAAACATATTCTGGAATGTAACAGTAATCTGTGTTTTCAGTTATACAACATAAACAGCCCATGATGTATATGTGTGTGTGTGTTCAGTCCAGATGTGAGGGTGTGATGTGAATTAGTTCAAATTAAAGTAGATTATATATTTGAAGAAAGAAAACAAAGTTTTGAGTTCAACAGCTCAATATGAGCATGTTTGTGTGTCGAATAACATGTGGGATGCTACTTCCTCTTTGCATATCAGAGTATTGTGTCAAGAAGAGCTGCATCTCTATATTCATAATAAAATAAGTGAGAGAATACTAATAATACGAACTACAGTGAAGAAAGAGGAGTGCGTCGACTGTTTTTTCTTTCCAATTCGTCTCGAGCAGCGACATAAAAAAAAAAAAGGCCCAGAGACGCCGGGACACGCAGAGAAAAGACAGGAAAAAGATGATCCTGGAACAATTATTCAATGGAATCAGAGCTTATTATATTAATATTCAAACGGTAGATTGTGTCAGATTGTGTTGCAGGAACACGATCCTGCAAGTGTGAATCTATACGTTGTTATTCTATCAGTCAGCTGAGCAGGTAAACCATAAACGGCTAAGAAAGACACAAAACGGGATCTCTCAACATAAAAACAGACATTTTGTTTTGTCTCTTTATATAATTAATCCAGGCCCATGCACAAGGTATTCATAATATTCAAGGAAAACAAAAACAACATAAAAATCTTAAACCTCTGACCTCGCCGCACGTTACAAACAGTCGCGTGACGGGCCGCTCCGTTAAAGCACGCGTGGTGATCCATATGAGAATAATTAAAAATAATAATGCACGTAAAGCTGCGTCGGCACGAGGAATGTGAAGGGAAGCCGGGCGGCTCGTTCTGCAACCCGCAGAGTGGGCTTTGTGGTTTTAAATCAGTGTCTGTTGCCCTTTTTTCTTCTTTTTTTAATCCTTTCTTTTTCTATTTCCCATAAAATTTCTTGTTGAGCAGGAAAATGAGCAGGTTGACGTTGATGGTGGCTTTATCGAAGAGCTTCATCACCGCCACGCCTTCGTACTGCAGCTGGAGGAGATCCTGAGAGAGCAACGGTATCCATTATCAGCTCATTTACACAACAACAACAACACCTGGCACTGGCTACGAGAGAAGATAAGTGTGTTAAAGCTGCATTCTCTCTCCTGACCACCAGGGGGCGACTCCTCTGGTTGTATAGAAGTCTATGCTTCATGTGTTAAAGCTGCATTCTCTCTCCTGACCACCAGGGGGCGACTCCTCTGGTTGTATAGAAGTCTATGCTTCATGTGTTAAAGCTGCATTCTCTCTCCTGACCACCAGGGGGCGACTCCTCTGGTTGTATAGAAGTCTATGCTTCATGTGTTAAAGCTGCATTCTCTCTCCTGACCACCAGGGGGCGACTCCTCTGGTTGTATAGAAGTCTATGCTTCATGTGTTAAAGCTGCATTCTCTCTCCTGACCACCAGGGGGCGACTCCTCTGGTTGTATAGAAGTATATGCTTCATGTGTTAAAGCTGCATTCTCTCTCCTGACCACCAGGGGGCGACTCCTCTGGTTGTATAGAAGTCTATGCTTCATGTGTTAAAGCTGCATTCTCTCTCCTGACCACCAGGGGGCGACTCCTCTGGTTGTATAGAAGTTTATGCTTCATGTGTTAAAGCTGCATTCTCTCTCCTGACCACCAGGGGGCGACTCCTCTGGTTGTATAGAAGTCTATATAAGTGACTCTACTTCCTGATGGATTCCCTCAGTGAACATGAGCTCATGGTCTCGGACAGAGAGCCAAAGTGATGAAAGACATTACCTGATATTCTAACTGTAACGTCTCCAGGTGAACGCCCATGAACTTCGCCTTCACCTCAAACACTCCGACAGTTTCTGCCGGAGAAATCTCAAAAATGGCATTCTTGAACCTGCGAAGAGAGAAGAGCCGATCAATAACATATTCAAGTTTCATACAGAGATCAAGAACCATAGAAATCTGAAGTATTCATAAGTTATTGCCTCGAAAGTATTTTAGCTAAAATGGAAATTAAGACCTTTTAATAACCTTCTTTAATATCTGTTTATGTTGTTGTTCAAACTTATCCTTCAATCTACTGGCTTCATTCAAGTTTATCACCAACAACTGCATTTTACGAGATTACATTTGAACGCATCATGAGAACGTTATCATTTACCTTCAGCCAGTACTCATTTTCACTGAGCGGAGCCTGAACGCATCATGAGAACGTTATAATTAAGCTTCAGCCAGTACTCATTTTCACTGAGCGGAGCCTGAACGCATCATGAGAATGCTATCATTTACCTTCAGCGAGTACTCATTTTGACTGAGCGGAGCCTGAACGCACCATAATGTAAGTGACCCTTATCAATGACGTCCTGATCTCATGTTTTACTGGATATTGGAGGATAACGATCATCAGAAAAACGTTATTTCACACCGTGATGGTGAACGTTAAACTGTCGATCAAAAGGTCCGTAACACCATTACGGTGGAGGCGTGAGAGAAAAGCCTTTTTTCTTCAAGGAATCAAGAAAGCGCAGGGTGAAGAAGATGATGTGAGGATGAAGGCTCACTGGTTGGGCTGCAGATCCTCGATGGCGATCAGCACGCCCTTCTCGTGGAGGCGGGAGGCCGTGTACTTCTGGGAAACCTGCTTGCTCTTCTTGGCCTTGTTGTCGCCCGGTTTCTTTGACAGCCTGAGAGGAAGACGAGCAGCAGAGGACTCGAGAGGTCAGGAACACCGACAACCAGAATAACAACAATAACTATAATCAGAATCCTTTCGTGCTCCGTTCTTCAGCCGAGTGAACGCCACAGCTTTATGACTAATATACTTCCAACTTGATGCTGCAGACTTCTTCTGTCTAGTGTCTGCTCCCTAGTCCCTAGTGTCTGCTCCCTAGTCCCTAGTGTCTGCTCCCTAGTCCCTAGTGTCTGCTCCCTAGTGTCTGCTCCCTAGTCCCTAGTGTCTGCTCCCTAGTCCCTAGTGTCTGCTCCCTAGTGTCTGCTCCCTAGTCCCTAGTGTCTGCTCCCTAGTCCCTAGTGTCTGCTCCCTAGTGTCTGCTCCCTAGTCCCTAGTGTCTGCTCCCTAGTCCCTAGTGTCTGCTCCCTAGTGTCTGCTCCCTAGTCCCTAGTGTCTGCTCCCTAGTCCCTAGTGTCTGCTCCCTAGTGTCTGCTCCCTAGTCCCTAGTGTCTGCTCCCTAGTGTCTGCTCCCTAGTCCCTAGTGTCTGCTCCCTAGTCCCTAGTGTCTGCTCCCTAGTGTCTGCTCCCTAGTCCCTAGTGTCTGCTCCCTAGTCCCTAGTGTCTGCTCCCTAGTGTCTGCTCCCTAGTGTCTGCTCCCTAGTCCCTAGTGTCTGCTCCCTAGTCCCTAGTGTCTGCTCCCTAGTGTCTGCTCCCTAGTCCCTAGTGCCTGCTCCCTAGTGTCTGCTCCCTAGTCCCTAGTGTCTGCTCCCTAGTGTCTGCTCCCTAGTCCCTAGTGTCTGCTCCCTAGTCCCTAGTGTCTGCTCCCTAGTGTCTCCTCCCTAGTGTCTGCTCCCTAGTGTCTCCTCCCTAGTGTCTGCTCCCTAGTCCCTAGTGTCTGCTCCCTAGTGTCTGCTCCCTAGTCCCTAGTGTCTGCTCCCTAGTGTCTCCTCCCTAGTGTCTCCTCCCTAGTGTCTGCTCCCTAGTCCCTAGTGTCTGCTCCCTAGTGTCTGCTCCCTAGTCCCTAGTGTCTGCTCCCTAGTGTCTGCTCCCTAGTCCCTAGTGTCTGCTCCCTAGTGTCTGCTCCCTAGTCCCTAGTGTCTGCTCCCTAGTGTCTGCTCCCTAGTCCCTAGTGTCTGCTCCCTAGTCCCTAGTGTCTGCTCCCTAGTGTCTGCTCCCTAGTCCCTAGTGTCTGCTCCCTAGTGTCTGCTCCCTAGTCCCTAGTGTCTGCTCCCTAGTCCCTAGTGTCTGCTCCCTAGTGTCTGCTCCCTAGTCCCTAGTGTCTGCTCCCTAGTGTCTGCTCCCTAGTCCCTAGTGTCTGCTCCCTAGTCCCTAGTGTCTGCTCCCTAGTTTCTGATTATTTCTTTTATTGATAAATCTATTGTGTTTTTTTTAATTATTAACACTAATTTTATTGAGTTAAAATTGTAAAATTCAATTGTATTGTTATTTTATCAATCACTTATATTATTATATTTAGGTTGTAAAATGTTATTGTATTTTATTAATCACTACTGTATTGTATTTAAAATGTACAATTTAATTGCATTATTAATCCATCAAACACTCACTAATGCATTTACAATTCTAAATGATATTCTATTTTATTATTATTTTGTAACACTTTATATTGATTACATATTTTTTACTTCACAAGGTGTTACTGCTGTCATATCTTATAATCCATGTCACTACTTCTATCTACTATCTTAAGAAGGTGCACAGGTAAACATACAATGTGATTCATGGTGAACAACCAGGTGGTGATTACTATGAGAACTGACACGAGTGACACGTTTAAACCGCCAGACGAGGTCAAAGGTCACTCACTTGCCCTTGCTGGCCAGGTTGTCCATGCACGTCTTGATGTACTGGTTGTACGAGTCGATCTGAACATTGAAAAACGTGGTCTTTGAATTCAGGGCGACGTTGGTCTGCTGGAGCCTCACCAGCTCCGCTTTCCGGCGCTGACGGTACCGCCGCTGGTTCCTGATGTCCTGCACGAACACACACACACACATTTAGGTTAAAACACACACAAAGAGGCGTCGTGAGCGTCCTGGCCTGGAGGCGATGGGTCGACTCGCACCTTGGCGATGTCGTTGATGAGGTCCTGGTAGCGGTTCTCCGGGTGGACCTTGCCCAGCTCGGCCAGCCGCT
>NC_136603.1:2628681-2718681 GCF_910589615.1 Taurulus bubalis | reverse complement strand
TAGATTGATAAAAAACACGAAAGAACAGAACGAATATGTATTTATTTAACCCATTTTACAGACTGGCCTTTTATCTGCTTTATTTTATTATAGTTATTATCTTTCTCTTTCATTTGATTGTTGTTGTTTTTTTTCTATTTCCTTTAAGCACTTTGTAAACTCTTGTTTTTAAAAATCTTCTTCATAAATAAACAGATTATTATGAACTATTATTACCTTGAGCAGCTCGTCCTCTGTAGCATCAGGAAACTTCTCATGGAGCGTGTCCTTCAGCACTCTGGAGACGAACCGCATCCCATACCTGCATCACACAGGACACCATTATGATGACGAGCAACTACAAAGCAGACGTGAGGCTGCAGGAGAGGAACGCATTTAAATGGTGAATAAAGCAGAGGAACGTATGTATTTAAATAATAAATAAAGCAGAGGAACGTACGTATTTAAATAATGAATAAAGCAGAGGAACGTATGTATTTAAATAATAAATAAAGCAGAGGAACGTATGTATTTAAATAATAAATAAAGTAGAGGAACGTATGTATTTAAATAATGAATAAAGCAGAGGAACGTACGTATTTAAATAATAAATAAAGCAGAGGAACGTATGTATTTAAATAATAAATAAAGTAGAGGAACGTACGTATTTAAATAATAAATAAAGTAGAGGAACGTATGTAATTAAATAATAAATAAAGCAGAGGAACGTATGTATTTAAATAATAAATAAAGCAGAGGAACGTATGTATTTAAATAAGAAACAAAGCAGAGGAACGTATGTATTTAAATAATAAACAAAGTAGAGGAACGTATGTATTTAAATAATGAATAAAGTAGAGGAACGTATGTATTTAAATAATAAATAAAGCAGAGGAACAGATGTATTTAAATAATAAACAAAGTAGAGGAACGTATGTATTTAAATAATAAATAAAGTAGAGGAACGCATGCATTTGAATGGTGAATAAAGCAGAGAAACGTACGTATTTAAATAATAAATAAAGCAGAGGAACGTATGTATTTAAATAAGAAATAATTTAGAGGAACGTATGTATTTAAATAATAAATAAAGTAGAGGAACGTATGTAATTAAATAATAAATAAAGCAGAGGAACGTATGTATTTAAATAAGAAATAAAGCAGAGGAACGTATGTATTTAAATAATAAATAAAGCAGAGGAACGTATGTATTTAAATAATAAATAAAGCAGAGGAACGTATGTATTTAAATAATAAACAAAGTAGAGGAACGTATGTATTTAAATAATGAATAAAGTAGAGGAACGTATGTATTTAAATAATGAATAAAGTAGAGGAACGTATGTATTTAAATAATAAACAAAGTAGAGGAACGTATGTATTTAAATAATAAATAAAGTAGAGGAACGTATGTATTTAAATAATAAATAAAGCAGAGGAACGTATGTATTTAAATAATAAATAAAGCAGAGGAACGTATGTATTTAAATAATAAACAAAGTAGAGGAACGTATGTATTTAAATAATAAATAAAGTAGAGGAACGCATGCATTTAAATAATAAATAAAGTAGAGGAACGTATGTATTTAAATAATAAATAAAGCAGAGGAACGTATGTATTTAAATAATAAATAAAGTAGAGGAACGTATGTATTTAAATAATAAATAAAGTAGAGGAACGTATGTATTTAAATAATAAATAAAGCAGAGGAACGTATGTATTTAAATAATAAATAAAGCAGAGGAACGTATGTATTTAAATAATAAATAAAGTAGAGGAACGTATGTATTTAAATAATAAACAAAGTAGAGGAACGTATGTATTTAAATAATAAATAAAGTAGAGGAACGTATGTATTTAAATAATAAATAAAGCAAAGGAACGTATGTATTTAAATAATAAATAAAGTAGAGGAACGTATGTATTTAAATAATAAATAAAGTAGAGGAACGCATGCATTTAAATGGTGAATAAAGCAGAGAAACGTACGTATTTAAATAATAAATAAAGCAGAGGAACGTATGTATTTAAATAAGAAATAATTTAGAGGAACGTATGTATTTAAATAATAAACAAAGTAGAGGAACGTATGTATTTAAATAATAAATAAAGCAGAGGAACGTATGTATTTAAATAAGAAATAATTTAGAGGAACGTATGTATTTAAATAATAAACAAAGTAGAGGAACGTATGTATTTAAATAATAAATAAAGCAGAGGAACGTATGTATTTAAATAAGAAATAATTTAGAGGAACGTATGTATTTAAATAATAAACAAAGTAGAGGAACGTATGTATTTAAATAATGAATAAAGCAGAGGAACGTATGTATTTAAATAATGAATAAAGCAGAGGAACGTACGGATTTAAATAATAAATAAAGTAGAGGAACGTATGTATTTAAATAATAAATAAAGTAGAGGAACGTATGTATTTAAATAATAAATAAAGTAGAGGAACGTATGTATTTAAATAATAAATAAAGCAGAGGAACGTACGTATTTAAATAATAAATAAAGTAGAGGAACGTATGTATTTAAATAATGAATAAAGCAGAGGAACGTACGTATTTAAATAATGAATAAAGCAGAGGAACGTACGTATTTAAATAATAAATAAAGCAGAGGAACGTATGTATTTAAATAATAAATAAAGCAGAGGAACGTACGTATTTAAATAATAAATAAAGCAGAGGAACGTATGTATTTAAATAATAAATAAAGCAGAGGAACGTACGTATTTAAATAATAAATAAAGCAGAGGAACGTATGTATTTAAATAATAAATAAAGCAGAGGAACGTATGTATTTAAATAATAAATAAAGCAGAGGAACGTACGTATTTAAATAATAAATAAAGCAGAGGAACGTACGGATTTAAATAATAAATAAAGCAGAGGAACGTATGTATTTAAATAATAAATAAAGCAGAGGAACGTACGTATTTAAATAATAAATAAAGCAGAGGAACGTACGTATTTAAATAATAAATAAAGCAGAGGAACGTACGGTATCTTGTCCACGGACACGATGATGGCGGACAGGAACTTGTCCGTGATGTTCTTCATGTTCTTGATGGAGGCCTCCAGCCTCGTCCTCACCTCCTCGTGGGCCATCGCCTGCTCCGGGGTCACGTCGTAGGGCAGCTTGCTGTGGACCAGATGAGATGAGGAGTCAAGATAAGATGAGTCAAGATGAGACATCTTACCAGGAGACGGAGGAAGAGAGGAACCTTTAACAGCGAGCTGAGCCTAAGAGGCCTTGAGGCTCTGCAACGACCACTGAGCTAAATATATAAATACATATATAATACATATATAATACATATATAATACAAGCTAAATATTCTGTCCAAATGACTCAATAGGATTTCTAGCATAAACTCTGACACTACAAACCAAAGCATTATACTAACAACATTACAGTAGATTAGTTATAAACACACACACACACACACACACACACGTATATAGATTTGAAAGAAAGCGCGACAACCGTCTGTTTTTCACACGTTACTTGCAAACTCTAGCTGTGAAAGAGATTAGATATCAGACTCTTATAATATGTATAGGATGTAACTGTGTAGCCAGAGTATTAACCCTTTGACCCTACGGCGCGTGATGCGCTAAGCCCCGCCCACCTGGCCTCCCCGGTCTGCGTCTCCATCTGGTTGACCCAGCTCTTGTAGATGTCCACCGGGTCGGTCTTGATGTTCAGCGTCTTGTCCTCCATGATCTCCTTGACGACCGGGGCCAGGATCTGCCGCAGCGCGTTCTGGCCGCGCGCCCCGCGGTGGAAGCTCACCACCATCTTGATGACCGTGGGGTTGCCCGTGACGATCTCCTTCATCTGGTCGACCTTTGACCTGCGGGGGCAGAGGAGGCGCTGGTCAGCGAGCGGAGCGGAGAAAACACGAGGCTCAGACAACCATCTCGAGGAGTGGAGGAAGGTCTCCGGGGGTTTCAGCGGTTTGATTTGTGTCCGGGAGCGGCGGCCATGTTTTATGACCAGCATTCACACGTTATGGAAATATTCAATTCAATCCTCTATCAGGATGGACAGAAGTACAACAGACGTCATGTGACCAGAATGAGCAACATATTAATAATACATGATATATACTTATACAAGTACACTTGTTTGTAGAACTGTTATCTGTTTTTGTGTGGACTTTATTTTATATTCGATTGTACATTTGATATGTTTCTATCGCATTGTGTTGATTGTTGTTGTTTGTCTAATGTGTGCACAACCCGCCAAGACAAATTCCTCCTATGTGTAACATACCTGATTCGGATAATAAAATATGTTGGAAGCCGACCGGGGTCTTAAAAAAATAGATTAAAAAAAAGAATCGACATTTGTGAAAATATTTTGCCGCCAATTCAAATAGTTTTACAAGATATTCACCCCTCATTTCTTTACAATGGTTTTAATACTTAATATTGTTAATACATGTAGTACTTTTCCCTTTTCAGGGTGTGTACGGAGGCTACAAAGTAGTCCATGAACATGAGACCTGAGCTACTTAGTTAGTTTACGGCGTTTTTCTGGTTGTACTCTTGATTCTTCTCAGTGCATTTTGTTTTCTAAACAAAGTTTGTAATGTTCTCTACGTCAGAACTTAGTCGTTTTCTACAAATCCGGTCAGTGCATCTCCAGCGAACGGTTTTCCCGCCACAGAGGAAGTTTTATCGAATCTCGCCGTTTGCGAT
Source organism: Taurulus bubalis (assembly GCF_910589615.1). Lineage (NCBI taxonomy): Eukaryota > Metazoa > Chordata > Actinopteri > Perciformes > Cottidae > Taurulus > Taurulus bubalis. Next base: position 2,713,986 of record NC_136603.1, on the reverse strand, counting down.
CGGCTTTCCTGAAGCTCAAATCCACGTTTAAATCCACGAGTGCTCACTTGATCTCCTCCTGCAGGGCCGTCTTGAAGAGCTTGGTCAGCAGGTACTCCTCCCGCTGGTTGGAGGCATAGTTGTACAGCGTGAAGATCACAGAGTCCATGAACTTGGTGGATTTATTCTGCGGCATCTGGAAGATCAGCTTGGCGAGGTACGTCGGGTTGGTCTGAGAAGAGAGGAGAGCGAGTCACCAGAGGATACCGTGTGGTTTACGGGACAAAGAGCCGGGCCTTACCTGCAGCAGGTAGAAGAGGTACTGGTAGGCCTCCAGCTTCAGCCTCTTCTCCTTGCTGAGGGCCTTCAGCCCGCCCCGCTGCTTGTTCATCATCATCATGTTGGACAGCTGGCCCTTGTTCTTGCGGGTCAGCTTCTTGCTGTGGGACACCACCTCCTGCAGCGTGATCTTGTTCTTCACCAGCAGGCCGATCTTGATGTCCATGAGGTTCAGGTCGTTCTCCAGCTGCTGGTTGGAGCGGATGTTGGTGACCACCTCCTCGCGGAGCCGCATGAGCTCCAGCTCCTCCTGGAAGTCCTGGTCGCTGTGGTCCAGCAGGTGGACGAACTTCCTCACCACGGCCATCGGGGGGTCTTCAGCGCTGACTGTGGAGAGAGGGCCGGGTTAGAGACCGGGGAGCTGGAGAGGAACAGCTGAACACTGGAGGGATGGAGGTCCAGGGGGCTTCTGACGCCATCTTTGGAAATCCTGAGTATCGGAGAGTACGCGAGGCTATGGACCAATCAGGTGTCCTGGTTATCATATAATTATTACATTATTTACTCTACACAGGAACAACAACACGTGTCAACCCATGTTGATACAGAGGTATATATATATATATATATATATATATATATATATATATATATATATATATATAGTTTTGTTTTAGTTTGGGTTTGCCTGTTATACATTTGCATGTTCTTTTAATTATTTATTTATTATGCATTTGTTGAAATTGAAGATACATACATACATATCGATCTATCTATTGATCGATCGATTGATAGATAATATAAATGGGGACATACATATATACGTCTATCTACAGTATATGTATATATATTTTTTTTTACCATGTAAACTGCCTTTGAGCAGCTATACAAATAAAATGTATTATTATAATAATTACTATAAGTGTATGTATATATATATATATATATATATATATATATATATATACACACACACACACACACACACACACACATAAAAATAACATAAAAAATGATATAACTATTATTAAAAAATTGCATTCGAATGAGCTGTGTATCAGGAGGGGACATGGACTCAGAGCCTCTCTGGTTCTCCGGTTCTCCCCCTGGTTGGTTCTCTACTCACTCAGCGTCTTGTAGTCGTCTCTGGCCTTGTTGGCTCTGATGAAAGCCTGAATCTTCACCACCTGTTTGATCTGCAGGAGGAAACGGGATCACTGTGATCGATGGCGTTCATTATAAACGTGGCGGACGTCTCATGGAAATGTAAAGCTTCTGGTCGATAATCGTTACTTTCTCTTTTTGTGGCAGATAAAATACTTCCTGAACAATGTTCTGCCTCGCTTCTTTCATCCTCCAATACATGCATTTCATATTCTCTGTCCCCTTTTTGTACTTTATATACTTTGCATCTCAACGGGACCTTTCTGATGAAATAAAATACAAATAAAATGTTGGGGCTAATTTCGTGTTACAGGTCTTGAGCACTCACGTGATCTTGGAAGTACTTGAGACGATCCTTGTACTTCTTACGCGCTTGGTGCATCCGGACCAGGGACTGGATCTGAGGAAGAGGAAGAAATCCTTTAGTCTCAACTGGATTAAAAACCAATCAGACTGAGCGACTGTTATATAGAACTGTAAATCATAGCTTGTTTTAAGAAAAAAAAAAAAAAAACTGCTGTATTTGGATGTAATGAGCACCATAAGTAATATACAAGTGAAATATATGGTTTAGGACATGAGAAAATTAAAATTGCATTCAAATGGCCCCAATGGACCCATTGGGCGCCAATGAGTCCTCACCTGAATGTTCTCTGTTCTAAACCCTCTCTAACTTTGTTCTGCTTCACTTTATCAAAGTCAACCTTTGCAGAGAGAATGTTCACATATTGAGCTATGATTTGGGTTAGAGAATGTTCACATATTGAGCTATGATTTGGGTTAGAGAATGTTCACATATTGAGCTATGATTTGGGTTAGAGAATGTTCACATATTGAGTTATGATTTGGGTTAGAGAATGTTCACATATTGAGCTATGATTTGGGTTAGTGAATGTTCACATATTGAGTTATGATTTGGGTTAGAGAATGTTCACATATTGAGCTATGATTTGGGTTAGAGAATGTTCACATATTGTTTATGATTTGGGTTAGAGAATGTTCACATATTGAGCTATGATTTGGGTTAGAGAATGTTCACATATTGAGTTATGATTTGGGTTAGAGAATGTTCACATATTGAGCTATGATTTGGGTTAGTGAATGTTCACATATTGAGTTATGATTTGGGTTAGAGAATGTTCACATATTGAGCTATGATTTGGGTTAGAGAATGTTCACATATTGAGTATGATTTGGGTTAGAGAATGTTTGTGCAACGTAAAACCACCATGTGTGAAATAAAGTTGAATGTACGAGACGATAAGATAAATTAAGTTAAATTAGAAAAGATACGTCAAAATAAGTTAGCATAAGAGATAACTCTGTAATCCTGAAGATATTGATCAAAGAATAGAACAGAAAAATAACAAAAAACACTATAATATTATAAACATACAGTATATCAACAATATCATAACTATTTAGTGTAAAGTAATATTGTGATAATGATAATCTAATGATCTATCTGAAAATAATAACCCGATCAAATTAACGGCTTCACCTTGACGGCCTCGTCGTTGTGCTCCTCCAGAAACTGCTTCCTGTCCTTGAACTTCTTCCTCTGCTTGTGGCCTTTCCAGTGCGCCTGAGGACAAAGAGCCCGTCAGCGGGGAGTCCTGAAAGCAGTGCATTGTGGGTCCCGTGGTCCTCGTGTCGCGGGCAGGTGCGCCTCACCTGTATGCAGGTGACGGCCGGGTCCTGGGAGGCCAGGAAGTTCAGCCGCTCCTTCTGGCCGTTCCTCACCAGGAAGCCGCGGCACCGGGCCTGCAGCTTGGCGATGAGCGACTCGTTGGCGAGCCACAGCTGCTCCCGGTTGTAGGCCGTGGTTACCCCGGAGACCACCGACTGACGGGAGGACAAAATCAGGTAAATGCAACGTAAAGAAATACATAAAAACGACGCTCCGGCCGCGCGGCGCCGCCCACCTGGATGTCGTCCTTGTGCAGCTGGGTGTTGTTCTGCAGGAAGCCCTCCGGCTCCACCCAGGTGCCCTCCTGGCTCTGCAGGTTGTAGTAGTAGTTGTGTCCTCCCTTCACCCAGTGCTTCACCCACACGCTGCCGTTATCACCTGGAGGAGGCGGAGCCACGGCAGGGGACAAAACTTAGCACTAATTAGGATTTTTAAATGTATTTCAGAAAGTAAATGTTAAATCGTGCGCTTCATTTGAAATATTTTCACCGGCCACCTGACGGGGAACTGAAGCCGTACTTCACCGGAGTCACACAAAAAAAAAACACAAACTAACTAACAGCTCCTGTGTTCTGTGAGCTAAACAGGATGTTTTTGTCAATGGAGTCTGGCGGTTAAATAACGGCTTCAGTTCCTCCGTCAGAAGCAGCTGCTCCACAGCAAAGTAAAGAGGGGAAGATATTCTAAATATAGCGTTCACTTGAACCAGTGGTTCTCCAAATGTGGGGCGCGCCCCTCTAGTGGGGCGCGGAGGTATTACATTTTATAATTATTTTTATAATCATTTATTAATCCCAGAGTGGGGGAATTATTCTCTGCATTTCCTCACACACATCTGCACTCATTTTGTTTTGTTTGGCACAAGTTGAACATTATTGTTATTTTCTTATATTTAGTGCAAAACATGTTAATTGCAGCCACAATAGGCAATTTGTTTGCCAAATATTAATTATTTTTTGAACAGATAGAACTTTATTTACATTGTTCTAACAAAGTGATTGCACATGTTATTAGTTTTTGTCTGACGGAGCAATCTGGTTTACTTGAAAGTGATTTACATTTTCTCAGTCACAAAAAGTAATTTCAATCAAAATTGCACATTGACCATTTAGTTAGAACTTTGGCGTGAACATGTCTCTTCCTCCAAAGTGGGGCGTGACGGAAAAAGTTTGAGAACCACTGAATAAAACTGATTCTTTAGAGTCTAAAATACGTCCACAGCAGAACTTTACTGCTCCATCGACTGCAGTGAAACTCACACAACCTCACTTTGAAAACAACTGAAAAGAAAGATTATGAGTAGATAGATATAGATAATCAGGCTTCGCCTGCGCTCACCCTCGGCCTTCTTCCCGTCCTTGATCCTGGACAGGTCGTCCTGGTAGGTCTGGGCGCACTCCGAGGTGACGCCGTACAGCCCGGCCCCGGGGTTCCTCAGAGCCGCCAGAGTCTGGGCCGGTTCCCCGCTGTCCACCGCCTCGTTGACGGCCTGGATGGACTGCGAGACTGCGGGGAAAAACACACAAACACCTCAGCACTGTGCTGCTCTTCACTCCGTCCTGACAACGGTGGACTAGGAGGAGGGAACTGGTCTGGAGTAAAGGTCCAGTGAAGTGAAGGACTTACACTGTAAAGCCTCCTGCGTGTCCTGGTTGGCCCTCAGAACCGAGTCCTGGATCTCGTCCAGCCACAGCACCGCAGAGGGGTCCTGGGTCTCCTGGAGGGGCAAAGACCATATGATCAGACACACACACACACACACACACACTCACCAAACCGAGACCTCAGCGCTGACGTCCACGCGGTTTTATTCTGACCTGCAGTGACGCCAAACGGCCTCCAGATGGCGCTCGCCGGCTACGGCTGTATAACACGCCGCTTTAGACTCATTTTAGTTTTGGGCCTCCTTTGGTGTCCCGCCCCCTTCATGTTGTGCTTCAGGGGGTAGAGGAGAGGGTGTGTGTGTGTGTGTGTGTGTGTGTGTGTGTGTGTGTGAGAAAGAGGTGGGCGGGTACGAGATTTCTTCATGCAAAGGGGACTCAAACTAGTCTTTATAGTAAACAGCTGTACCTGTTTATTAAGTTTACACTTGGTGTGTGTGTGTGTGTGTGTGTGTGTGTGTGTGTGTGTGTGTGAGACACAGGGGTGTGGTTGCCAGAGACGAGGGCGCAGCAGCTTGGTGGAGTTCATCAGACGTTACACATCATGGAAACAGAGGAAGTGAGAGCTGGGGCTGCTGGGTAGTTTCAGTCCCCCGCTGTGAGGGATCCAGACTCAACCAGCAGATCTCTGATCACTTCTAATAGTCGCGATGAGGTCGTCTGATCTGAATCCAGTGAGAATCTTCCATGTTTTTAATTTGTCAAGAAAAAACATTAACAATCTGAATTTCACAACACAAGTTATGAAACTAGTCTCTGTGACTTTGAGTCTTTTTTTTGGGAGGTTTCGTTTTCTGTGCCTCTCTTCTCGGTGAAAGACACGGCGCCGCGTTGGCCGCTGTAAGAGGAAACTCTTGACGTTTGGTAGTTTACTAAATTCAGAAAAAGGAGTATTTATTGAGCTATTTTATATCAGAGAACAAATCCTTAAACTCTCTTCAGCTCATATCAGCTGGACCTTTGAAAGCCGACAGGAAGTCCACACACTGCCTCAGTAACTACTTCCTGTGTCCAGTAACTACTTCCTGTGTCCAGTAACTACTTCCTGTGTCCAGTAACTACTTCCTGTGTCTTCAGCTAATCGCCTCAAACTGCCAACCAGAGGTGCGTGTGTCTGTCTGTCTGTCTATCTGTGTGTGTGTGTGTGTGTGCGTGTGTGTGTGTGTGTGTGTGTGTGTGTGTGTGCGTGTGTGGCCCATTTAATATCGTCCTCAGCTTTCTGCCCTTGTATGGAAGCAGTGAGGCTCGTTGGCTTCTTGTTTCTTTGTGACATCGGCAGGAAAATACTTTGCCTTTTTTTAATTTTTTTTCCTCTCCTGTTTTCCCGCTCGTTATATTTTCTCTCCTGGGTTCCGATCAGAAGGCGTGACGAGTCGCCGCACGGTGCATTCAAGGGTTTTAGCCGACGGCCGCTGCCATTTAAAGCAGCGTGGGCGACGGCTAAATATTTTGGAGTCCCGGCACGATAAGAGACTTCCTTTATCTTTATTTACACGGGACGACAGCAGACCACCGATCTATTTAAAGAGCTGCAGAGCAAACGTTCAGGAGAGATCTGCACTCCTGCACCACCTCTTCTGACCTCTTCTGACCTTCTTTTTGGCCTTTTTTTGGGCTTTTTCTTCTTCTCCCCACGACAGGAAACGAGCTCGTCTCCCCGTGACATCGGCTCGCTGCGGTCGAGGCGAGATATCGCAGGCAAATGAGTCAGAGAGTCTACGGATGTGCGTCGGGTCGAAGCTCAGAAAGATGGAGAGAGACGAGAGAGCAACGAGGCAGACGACAGGAAGTGAGCGTCGGGGGAGGAGGGGGAGGGGAGGGGGGGGAGGAGGTGATCGCACCATGACATCATCAGTCTGGTCTGTCAGAGCGCTGAGTCACAGCCACGCCGGGTCTGACGGATCTCAGCGAGCTGCGACCACAAAACACACACACACACACACACACACACACACACACACACACACACACACACACAGGGACAGGCACAGACACACAAGCACACACACAAACAGGCACACACACACACACACGAGGAATTGTTCCACTTGAATGGCTTGAGTTGTAAATAAATATTAATTTAAATAAAACACGATACTCTTCCATTCAGTTAGTGCTGCTGCAGCTTTGGAGCATCTACCTGCAGCCGGGTGCGGTTCACCTGAACACTACACAACCGTGGAAAAGCAACTCAACAAAAGGCGGGAGCCGGGACACGCGAGGCGGCGGAACCGTAACATTCACCCAAACAGATCCGTAGCCGACGAGCTCGACACCCGTCCTCTCTACGGAAGAATAAACCTGCAGGTGTGTTGCTCTTTGTCTCACGTGAGCTTTCTCTCTGCGGGCCTCCAGCAGCTTGTCGTGGTAGTGCTGAGCCACGGACGGGTCCACGTCCGACAGCTTGGCCGAGGGGTTCTGCAGCATGGACAGGGTCTTGCCGGGCTCCCCTTCATCCAGGGCCTCGTTGATCAGTCCGATGGCGGCGATACCTGCAGACGCACAGGTGGACCAGTTAACACCGTTTGTTTTACCAATAAAAAGTGCAGTTAGTGACAGTGTGGGCTCCATGCTAGCGTAGCTCTGACAGCTCGACAGAGTCGCTGCAGGGGGGCGGGGCTTAGCAAAGGGTCGATTGACCCAAAAACTAAGAAAAAAACTAAACTACCGTAAACGTCGGGTTACGAGCCGCCACAACCTTCGGTCAGTGTCCCCGTTAGCTCCCTGCTGTAGCCAGCTGGGGCTCCTGCTAGCGCTCCTTTACTTCCCCGCTAACCTCCGCTAACTTCCGCTAGCTCCCCGAAAACCACCGAAGGTAGCGGGACCAAGCTCGACACCCGACTTGGGCAGAGGGGTCGCGGACAGTAGCAGCAGCTGCTGCTAGCTAGCAGTAGCGCTGCTGCTGCTAGCTAGCAGTGGGGGACACTGACCGGAGGTAGGAGCGGTACGTGTGATGTTTATTTTATTCATGAAATACTTTGAGACGTAGTTTTTACATCAATATATGAATGGTGGCTAAAACAAAGCTAGCTCAAGCTTTGGCCCACGTTCATGGAGTGTTGGCCAAACAGGACCAGAACCAGGACCCGTCACATCTACATTTAGAGGAAACACTGCCGTATTTGACCACAGGGGGGCGCCAACTTCAACACTAAATTAAACTTATTTGTTGCTGCGTTAAATAAAGCACCGTTACTTCTAAATGTGTTGGTATGTTGTTCTGCTTCTGGACCTTTCCCAAAGCTAAGCTCGTATTCTGGGCCATACTGTTTTCTACTGTACGCGTATACACGTATACTATTTCAAAATGTTATTATTTTGAGATGCTAACCATGCAACCCATCAGTTAGCACACATGCTATTCGGTCGTCTGGTAAACATTTTAAAACGTTTTACTTGAAGAAGACGTCATTTTGGATCAGTGGCTGCCGTCTCTTTAAATTCAAAATGGTGGCTCTTACGCTCGTGCTCCTCCTGCACGCTCTGGTTGACTTGGTCCACGCAGGCCTGGATGTCGTTCCAGGTGAGGAAGTCGCAGCCCTCCTCCCGGGCGGCCGCCTTGAGCCGCATCAGCTCGTCCATGTACCTGAGGAGCACACGGCCACGGTCAAACAGCGGTGCGTTCAAGGAACACGGAGAAACCTCGGACGTCAACAATATCCTTTTCCCCACTTAGATTACCATGTTCAAACAAGAGGAAACTTGTTAAAAATAGGCGGTAGACGAGTACAACTTTCATGTTTGACGTCACATACGAGGTTAATAAACAGTGAACATTTAAACTTTTACTTATTAAGTCTCTCTTTCAAACTCTCAACCCAGAGTTGTTGATTGTTGGAACAGTGGAACGACGAACCAGGATGTTTTAATGAGTTTTATTTGGTTTCTGTGGAGTGAAGTGTGTTTCTACCATTATCTGGAAGGTAAAATGAGCTTTAAAGAGTGTAGACAACGGCCGCCTCGGTAGATTCAGGGTTTATTTTGAGTGGAAAGACTCATTTTATTAGTTTAATGTTGCTTCTCTGTGCAGTTTGAATGAAGGTAGAGGTGAAGAAGAAGGAAAGTGACTGCTTCTGTCAACGGAGTCCGGTGAATTTGAGGAGAGCATATTAATAACATGTTTTGTGCGTTGATAAATTGTAATATTTTGTACAAATCACTGTTGATTTTAACTATTATATATTCACTTAAAGACGTTTTTTGTCCAGTGGGAAAGGGGCTTAAAGCTGTGTGTGTGTGTGTGTGTGTGTGTGTGTGTGTGTGTGTGTGTGTGTGTGTGTGTGTGTGTGTGCACGTCACCTCTGTGCATAATCATCCTCCACATTACTGAGTCCGGTGACGGCGCTGGACAGCTGCTTCCAGAGCGCGGCTCGGTCTCCGGCGTCCATCGCCTGGTTCATCAGCACCACCGACGACAGCATCTCCACGGCAACGAGCAGCTCGGGGTGGGACAGCGAGCCCTGAGGGACAAAAATAAAAAACCTCGGTTAGATCAGACAAAACCTCGTGCGTCAAAACCTCTGTTAAATCAGAGGGAACACGGCAACGCTGGGGTCCGGACGGTTTTAGAAATGCTCTTTTTTTTCACCACTTTTCCATGACACATTTTTCACGACCATAAATTCTCTGAAACATCAGCTTATACGTGAAAAATAAATTAAAAAAAGGTCAAAGCTTGAAGCCAACACTATGCAACTCTAACCAAAACAATCTGGTGTAGCGCTACACAAAAAGGAAAGATATGCGTTTCTTTATTCTGGGGTCAACTTTCCCTTAATAGATTCTTCACAGACGATCTTCACTATAAATGTCCACGACTCGTCCAAAAACCTCAAGGTTTATTTTTATTTTCCCCCAAAAAGCTTCTCCGGGGCGTGGAAAATTGCTATTTTTTTTTTTTTTTTTCACGACTGTACATTCTTACTGTCATAATCATCTGCCCTCGGAGAAGAAAAGTCTGCAACTAAATCTATTTTCCACTCCTGACATCATCGGTTTAGTAAGAAAACTAATTATAAAACTGAAAAAACAAAACAAAAAAGCCCTTCAATAGTTCCCAGAGCCCCGGGTGATTATTCAAATTGCTTGTTTTATACAAATAAATCATTGTGACGTAAAATACGTTTTTTTTTTCCTGGAGAGTAGCCTCAACAGATCACGTGACCACGTGATCACATGACCACGTGATCACATGACCACGTGTAGGCCTGGGTACCTCGGGGCTCTGCTGCTGCAGGCTGAACAGCTCCCTCTGGTAGAGGGCTGCAGCGCCGGGGTAAACCTCCGGCAGCTGAGCTTCGGGGTTCATCAGCTCCACCACCGTCTCCTCCGGGACGCCCGCCCTGACGGCGACGTTGATGCGCTCCACCGCCTTCAACACTACACACACACACACACACACACACACACACACACACACACACACACACACACACACACACACACACACACACACACACACACACACACACACAGCGGGTTAATTATGAGAGCGGCTGCAGACGTAGAAACGGGGACGAGGACGGTAACGAGTGTGCGTACTCTTCAGGTAGCCTTCTGCGATCTCATTGGCCACGTCCACGCCGCCCTGCAGCTCGTCCTTGGTCAGGGCTTCTCCTGGAGACGCCTGGCGAGGAAGAGGTGGGGGATGAGGCTACACTGAGGAGACAGACCTTTTCTTTTGTTTTGCACACCGATTCGCTACCTGGTCTTTGTTCTCCCGGTCGGCCTGCAGCTGCTTCAGGTACCAGCCTTTGTTCTGGACCTGCAGGTTCTGAACCCCCATGGCTTTCAGGGCCTCGTACAACTTGTCCTGGTCGCCGCTCAGCAGCGCCTGTTCGGCCGCGCTCAAGGCGCTGCTCACTGCGGGAGAAAGAGGGGAGGCGTTCACCCGCTGCACCGTGGGAACCGGGACTGGTGAAAACACACGTGTGTCACATGTGTCACGTGACTCACCGTTGACCTGGTTGACGTTGCCCTGGATCTCAGCCTGGGTGAGGAGCTCGTCGTAGATGTCTCTCTCTGCGTCGGCGTTCTCCATTTGCTGTTGGAGCAAAACAAGACATGAGGCTGAAATATAAACAGCATTACACGTTAGCACCAGCTAGTATCGCAGATTCGCCTGCAGTAACACTTCTCTCTCTCTCTCTCTCTCTTGCTTGCTAGCTAGCTATCTCTCTATCTATCTTTCTCTCTATCTCTCTCTCTCTAGCTAGCTATATATATATATATATCTCTCTATCTCTCTCTCTCTAGCTAGCTAGCTAGAGAGAGAGAGATAGCTAGCGAGAGATATATAGCTAGATATAGATATATATATCTATATCTATCTCTCTATCTAGCTATCTCTCTCTATCTATCTATCTCTCTCTATCTAGCTAAATCTATGCATCTATGCTGTGATTTATTTTGCTTTGCCTGTTGGCGAAACAAACTTTATTAAATAATAAATCCTACATTTAAATCTCACTGCAAGAGAATTGCTGTCGAGAGGATGGAGTGATTTTATTCTCCTCTCGTCCATCATCCAGCCTCCCTTCTTTACCGTCGTGGCTGATTTATTTTCTGTTGCCCGAGTGGTTTGTGTCGGCCTCAGCGTTTCATTCCGTCCCGCTTCAGGCTGCATGTTCCATTATTTTCTAATCAAAAGCGTGGACAGTGCCGCCGTTTTTGGTAATTACATGGCCGTTTTTACGGTCTCTCCAAGAAGACGTCGCCCCAGGGCCACCGTTCGTCATCTCTGGCCATCTGGATGCTGTGCACAGCCTCTGTGGCCGCTGAGGGTCTATAAAGAAAAGAAGCTTCGTACCCGTTTGCGGGAGTTGGCCACCTTCTGTCCTTTGGCCTGGTACAGCGTGTCGTGGTACTGGCGAGCAGAGACGGGGTCCAGGCGCACCAGCATGGCGTTGGGGTTCTGCATGGCGGCCACCGTGCCCTCGGGTGCGCCCTGGTCGATGGCCTCGTTGATGGCGATCACAGCGGCGTGTACTGAGGGTGGAATAGGAGGTGGTGAGGAGGTGGATGCACATTTATATATTATTCAGAGATGTTGTTAAGTATCAATCAATCAACGTTGAATTTTAGGAATTGTTTACGATTTTGGTTCGGCTCGTTTATCCACTTTATTGGCGAGAGTTAGATGAAAAGATTGATACTACTCTCATGTCTGTTAAGGAGTAACCTTTGTTTTGTTTTGAAGAGACCCGTCAATCACCTTGTAGCCCCGCCCCTAAAGCGTCCCCTGCTTTATGGTCTGTTTGACTCTAAATGACCATAATTTACTAAATGAACATCATGCTGTATTGAAGAAGACTTGAAACTAGAGATTGAGACATAAACTCATGTTTACAATGTTTACTGAGGGAATACATCAAGAGAAGTAGAGTCATTTTCTATAGACTTCTATACAACCAGAGGAGTCACCCCTTGGTGGTCAGGAGAGAGAATGCAGCTTTAACACATGAAGCATAGACTTCTATACAACCAGAGGAGTCGCCCCCTGGTGGTCAGGAGAGAGAATGCAGCTTTAACACATGAAGCATAGACTTCTATAATTCTGTCTTGTTTTGTCTTATTTGTAGACTTTCAATAATAAGCCGAAGCACTAAAATAGGGCAGAAAGGGTTTCTTATGTAAAGAGTTGATAGATCCCAAAAGAATATGTCTGGATTACCTCCAGAATGAGTTTAAATATGAATGCACGTATCAATTAAACTACATAATCTGCAGCTATCAGATCCCGCCCCTCTCCCCCTCTCACATGCAGCTTCATCCACCGACAGCTCATTGGCCAGGATGCCGCCAATCTTGCTGAAGGCGGGCATCTGGATCCCGTACTTTTCCAGCTCACTCTTCATGTTGTTGATCTCCTCCTCTGTGAGAGAAGACGGAGCAGAAGGAACACATCAATGAGGAAACCATTCCTGGCTCACGTCCGATCGTCAGCTCTCTAACTCTGGGACTCGGAGCCAAGCGGGAACTCAACTGACAGGAAAAAGCTTCACAATTATAATGACTTTCACATTTCCAGCAGCTCCTCCACACTGTGGTCTGCTGGGGGAAAAAAACACTCCTTCTCTTCTCCTGTCGGTGCTGCTTTCAGGGTCCAGACACATTTTAAACTTTGTGTTAACTTTGTCAACACGGTGACATTCGTAAATTAAAGATGACATCATTGGGTTAACTGGGGGGGGGGGGGGGGGGGGGCACAGAATGAGGAAAGCAGATGCAGGGACTCGTGTTCAAGCTTACCGGTGAAGTCTACTTTTCCATACAGATCCTGGATCTGAGGGGCCAGGCCCAGCTTGAACAGGTACAGGCTGTAAGGGAGGACGGAGAGACAATAAACAAAAGGAGCACGGCAGCGTAGGCGGTGGCAGAACAGGAACAGGACAGAAACAAATACACGAAAAGACAAACCCATGCAGGGTTGTCATGAATATTACAACTGCAGAACAACCGAACTACCGCACTACAGAGAGGGGAGGAAGAGGCGTTCAAAGGCCGACAGGTGAGAGCGAGCATCAGAGCGCGGCCCTGTCATTGAAGGAGGAAACAGATGTTTCAACACCATGACGTCACTCGTGTCACTTTGTGAAGCTGCAGACCAGAAAACACTGGAATTGTTTGTAGTCGTTTGCTTCTTCAACTTTTTGTTTTTTTAGCAACCAGAAGTGATATAAGAGCCATGGTAGCTACCTGTCAATCACCTTGTAGCCCCTCCCCTAAAGCGTCCCCTGCTTTATGGTCTGTTTGACTCTAAATGTCCATAATTTACTAAATGAACATCATGCTGTATTGAAGAAGACTTGAAACTAGAGATTGAGACAGAAACTCATGTTTACAATGTTTACTGAGGGAATAAATCAAGAGAGAAGTAGAGTCATTTATATAGACTTCTATACAACCATAGGAGTCGCCCCCTGGTGGTAGTAGAGTCATGTTCTATAGACTTCTATACAACCAGATGAGTTACCCCCTGGTGGTCAGTGGAGAGAATGCAGCTTTAACACATGAAGCATATACTTCTATACAACCAGAGGAGTTGCCCCCTGGTGGTCAGAAGAGAGAATGCAGATTCAGCACATGAAGCATATACTTCTATACAACCAGAGGAGTCGCCCCCTGGTGGTCACTAGAGAGAATGCAGATTTAACACATGAAGCATAGACTTCTATACAACCAGAGGAGAGACCTGGCAAAGTACTCAAATCCTCCTCTGTGGTAGTTTTCCCGCCACAGTCGGTGACTCCTGAACACATTTTGTCACGATGACTCACAAGAGTAAAACAATATATACTTTATACAGCTGGTAATAACATGTTGCTGAAAGTGTTTGTTACATGGATGAAGAGGAGGAGGAGGAGGAGGAGGGGGAGAGGAGGAAAAGGAGAAGAAGAGGAATAAGATTAAGAGAAAAAGAGATGAGGAAGAGGAGGACAAAGAAGAAGAAAGAAAAGAAGAAGAAAAGAAAAAGAGGAAGAAGACAGAAGAAGGAAAAGAGGAAGAAATAGAAGAACAGGAAGAAGAAGAAAGGAGAAGAAGAAGGACAATAGGAGGAAGAAGGAGAAGAAGAAAAGGAAGAAGGAAAAGAGGAAAAGAGAAAAGAAAGAGGAGGAAGAAGAAGAGAAATGGAGAAGAGGAAGAAGGAGGAAAAGAAGAAGACAACAGGAAGAAGAAAAAGAGGAAGAAGCCAAAAAGAGAAAGGAGGTGAAACAGAGTCAAACGCCGTGTCTTGACCTGAATCCCTGACATTAAGTGAAATGTGTTTCCTTGACAGACTACAAGCTGCAGCTCAGCGTCCAGTAGACGATTATTTGATGTGTTTTTAAAGATTAAACTGTGACCCCAGCAGGTCGATGTCTCCTGTGGTCTTTAATTAAAGCGTCATGAGCCTCTGTGGCCTCTGGGGGGGAATGCTTTGTGTTTACCCCAACAGCCCGGAGCGAGGGCATACTTATATATAAATAAATATACATGCATACGTGTCTACACACACACACACACACACACACACACACACACACACACACACACACACACACACACACACACACACACACACACACACACACACACACACACACTTTCCCCTGAGGTGCAACGCTCTATTAAAAACAAACCGCTCTGCAGCTCGTGCACCAGAAGGCCTTTTGGGCTGAAAAACCGCACTGTTCACCTCATAAAAAAAAAAAAAAAAAAAAAAAAAAAAGACGTCACAGAATGCAGACACTCAGACCTTTGTGCACTCGCCCTCCAATGAACGGGGAGTTCTGTGAGTCTGCGTCAGCCGGAGAGAGCAGAGCGTACCTGAGTGCATGGATGCAGTAGATGCAGCGTGGCATGTTCTTTCTGTCATAGATGTCCGTGGTTTCTGGGTAGAAGATCTGCAACACAAGCGGAGGCGCGGAGCGGATCAGAGCGTGTCGCGGCATGCGTGAAGCCGGGATTCAGGGTTAGCGGCATCGTGGGAAATGAAGAGGACTGAAGCTGCCAGTCGGTGACTGTTTGGGCTGATTCTCTGTCCATGAAAAGTATTCAGAGTTTCCACAGAGTTTAAAGAGGGTGGAACAAATCTCAGGAAAACACTTTTACTGTAATAATGGGACTGTTAACTTCTTTTATTCTGAAAAGTAATTAAAAAAAAGGAGCATTACAAACTACAAACTACAAACTACCTAACAATATATCACCACTTCATGAAGATCCTTTTCCACAGATTTGAAAATGTTTTTTTGAAGGTAATCTGTGGCTATTGAATCTATTTTCTCCTTCCCCCGATTCAGATACTTGAACTTCTTGAACCAAAACATTAAGTTAAGTTAACTCGCACCAATTGATGCCCTGAAGGTAGGAAGTCAACGTTGTGCTGTTTGAATGATATTCAGCTGATCCTTCAAGAGAGGGAGGCCTGAACCGCCTCGATCTAGAGGCTAGAATGCATCTGAAAAAAGAACAACTCAAGGAAAGATATTTCTAGATAAGAAAGCCTGACCAATGCCTGATATGCAATGTAATAAAGGTCCATGTCCATGCCGCGCTCACCTTTGGCAGCCCCTTCTCGGACATGGCGTTGAGCCACTGGATGACATTGTCTGTGTGTCTGAAATGGAGACCGGTGGCCTGGAAGAGAGAAACCAAACGTCAGGACGCGACAAACTCAGATCCGGACAACAAGAGATATGAACTCTTGTCCCGTTCGTCTCACGACACAAAGCAGGGAAACGCACACAGCCAAACGCTGCACTAAGAGGACGTCGGTGAGGATCTACGGAGGTTTCTAGAACCACAAATGTCTCACAGTTCCACCCTAGACCAAAAATAATGGAGATTAAAATGGCCAAACGAAAGCACTCTTTTTCCAAAGCGAAGTCACCTTCTGGCTTCAAAACCCTTCGTTCGTGGACGAACTCTCTGCCTCATTTGATCGACCCTTCCTGCTCTTAAAGGCAACGCCACCAACCAAGTTTGGTATGAAGAGACTAGCTCCTCCGTGAAAACGGCTCAACGAGGTCTGTGGCTGATCTGGAGTAGGTAAGTGGGTCATGACTTCCGGAAAGAGACGTTGCTGTCGAGGGTTTCTTTGATTATATTATATCAGAGAGACGGTTGACATCTCTGTGGCCAACTCAACAACTCACAAATATACATAACGGTGATACATAATTATTGTAATTGTATCTGACTTTCAGTTCGGGGAGTTTTTGTCCTAGATATGGAAGTATAAAAAGATCTGATCGTCCAACACTTTAATACTTATCTGGATATCGATAGTTACAAGAGGAAGATCTTTTAAAATCTTTTACTTGAGAACTAAAGCCTGGATTACTTCATGATATGCTGTGGATTAGATTTACTGTGTTTACTTCACTAAGTCACAATTTTCAGTTTAAATCTCTTTAACGAGTTATTTTTAAAGCACATGACTTGGACGTGGAAATGCATGCAACCCTTCTGACTGACAATCAGATCACAGGGACTCCATCTTCCTCCGATGCATGAATACACAACGCATGTTTTCACCTTGTAGCGCGTCTGCTCGCGGTCGTAGATCTTCTTGAGGGAGACGGTTTTCGGGGCGAAGAAGTTGCCCAGTTTGGCCAAATAGACGCCGTTCCTCAGCCCCTCCTCCAGCTCCGTGGTGGGAGGCAGCTCCTCGTCCAGACAGGCCTCCATCCATCTGCAAGGGAGATAACATAAGTATCACCGGGAACACAGAGAGGAAACAGATACACAGCTTAGTTCCCTACAGGGGATCATTACTGCGGTGAAACTCAAGACAGCACTTAAAAAAGGGTTTTATTGGGAAGAGAAAGCATGAAAACGACTCGACGCAGAACTGTTTGGTGTACGAAACCTGCATTTTTTGTTTTTACTAGAAAAAGGTAGGTAGAAAGAAAGTTAGCTCGTCCAATCATTACACTCCATATGATATGATTGGTCGGGCTCATCACCCACCTCCTGCCCGCTGTAGCATTAAAGCGTGGTGGAATTAGCAAGCTAGCTAACGAAGATTTTTTTTTTCTCAGAGCATTTGATTCATTGATTTTTGTTACAAAAATATTAAAAAAATGTTTTTTAAAGATAACCAAACCTGCCCTAAAAGCAGCGTGGCTATATGACACGTTTAGATTGCAATAAAAATACAGTTACTTCTGAAGCAAAGAGGAAGGATGTCGACTTGAATAAAGTTGCTTTTTATGCATTTAAAGTGAGTTGTGCTCAGATGAACAGCATCTTCTCTTGACCAAGCCAACCCATTATTGGTGGATGCAAAACTGCTGTATTTTGATGTATTGAACACCATAAGTAATATACAAGTGAAATATATGGTTTAGGTACATTAGATGTGCACAAATGTGCCCCAATGCCTGAATGTTCTCTGTTCTAAACCCTAACTCACTTTTCTCTGCTTCACTTTACAAAGTCAACCTTTGCAGAGAGAATGTTCACATATTGAGCTATGATTTGGGTTAGTGAATGTTCACATATTGAGCTATGATTTGGGTTTGAGAATGTTCACATATTGTGTTATGATTTGGGTTAGAGAATGTTCACATATTGAGCTATGATTTGGGTTAGAGAATGTTCACATATTGAGCTATGATTTGGGTTAGAGTTGGACCTTACAGCTGCATCATTTCAAAGAAATAATCATCCTGAAAGTGATTTTTTTTTTATAGGTGGACATTTTTTCTGTGTGTCATCTTCATTTACTCTTAACCAGTAACATATAGACTGATATTTACACATCTGAACACAATCTCACATGTGTACCTTTTATTCAAAGTTATTCAAATAGCCCTAGTGGTTGCAGAGATGCACCCTTTTTAGTCTGGGTATGACATTTTTGAGGAAAGGGCCTAAAAATAGGTTTATCCCTGGAGTGCTGTGTCATTGTGCTGAGGGGAAACTCACCGGGGTAACGAGAGTTGGCTACAAGCCCAAAATCACAAACTTGCCTCGGAGGGCTTTACAATCTGCACACATACGACATCCCTGTCCCAGGACCTCACATCGGACCAGGAAAAACCCAAAAAACTGAGAAAACCCTTTCACGTGGAAAAAAAGGGAAGAACCCTTCAGGAGAGCAACAGAGGAGGATGGACAGAAGCAATAGATGCCATGTGTACAGGATGAACAAGGTAACAGAGTTACAGCCCATTACATGAATATGAACTTCCTGTTGATCGTCTGCTGTAATAGAAAATAAAGAAGCCCTGATCATTCCTCACTGTGTGTTAGATGAACAGTAAAAAGAGCACAACTAGTGTGTCTCGTCTGTATCGCACACATCAGACCTCCTCCACATTCCCCATTCGGCACCATCTCGTGAATTATGCTGCACCAATAAAACTAGTCTGGCTGACGGCTGTGCAGCTGCAGCACACACGCACACAAATACACACACACACATACACACACACCTCCTGAACACAGAGTTCCCAGCATTCCTCATTTCTTTTAGGTCATATTGTGAAGTCACATTCCTGCCGTGTGCCCGTGTCAGCTCCGGGCCACAGAGGAGACACGCTGATCTCCCATACTGGGACGGGCCCGGAGGACCGGTTCCACCAACCCGTGTCCTCGCCGCCCAGTAACGACGAGGGAGGCCGGTCCGTTGTCTTTCTCCTCCGTTCACGTCGCTGTCAGACGTCGATCTGGTTTGAGGTCATTTAAGGTCAGAGGTTCTATTCCAGCGAAGACGCTTCACTTACTTTTCATTTCCACTTCAGTAAGCGACTCCTGAACGATGTTTAAATAGATAAGGGAGCCCTGAGAACACATCGTAGCTACATTGTTACCAGATTGTAACGGTTACCCAAAAGCCCATCCAGCTGCATTCTGGGTCATTTCTGCAGTACAGTGCAGAGACGTCATCAATACCGATGAAATTCCACGATTTCTCGATACCCAATCTGATAGCAGAGTAAAAAACTAAATCCTATCTACTTCAACATTACCTTTTGTTACCGTTTTTCCTGACTGGAGCTTGAACGCAGCACGATGTTGCGACAGCTAGCGGTAATTAGTTCTCTGCTGATTTCAACATGTATTTGTTGGGTTTTCCTTTTAGGCATGTGGTCGTCTCAAGGCCCAGCTGACCCATCGCTAAGCCCACTAACTGCATATGTGTGTGTGTGTGTATATATATATATATATATATATATATATATATATATATATATATATATATATATTACTCCGGGGGAAACTGAATAGTAATAGAGAGAAGCAGACAGAAGGGTCTACAATGTGTTTTTTAAGCATGAATCCAGGGTAGTGGTCGAACCCTGGTCGGAGCTGGACGATGCTACGCAGTGATTGGCCAGTCTTGTGTTTGAGGGCGGGTCTTAGCAAAGGGTCAATTATATCCAATTCACTCAACAACATCAATTTGGACAACTGGGTCAGGGGGTCACTGCAAAAGAAGAGTTTTTATTCCTCTACTTTAAGAATTAATCTGTGTGAAAAGTGCAGAAAATCTACTTCAGCTCTATTTCTTCTTTATTATTATTATTTTTAAATCACCTGTGTGCCATTTACTTTAAATTCCTATTAGAGAAACGATCAGAAGTGACTTTTAATCTATTGTGGGACTGTTTCTGGTCCTGCTTGTGTTTCTTCCGTCTTCTTTTATTAGCGACCACATTGTTTCCTCCCCACAAACGGCCTTCCTGGTTCATGAAGGCCTCCACATATCAGCTGCGACATAACCTTGAGTTTATCATCTGGAATGTCACAGCGGGAGGTCAAACATGGCCGCTCTCTTTTCATCTGCTGAGAAAACACTCCCACTCTTCTGTAACTGAGGTCTTTGTCAAGCAACAACAAGGTTAACTATATCCTGAGTAAGCTTAAAAGATTCCTTTCCCCTCCTCCTCCTTACACACACACAACATTTGTATTAGAGCTTAGAAACTTTTTCAATTCTTGTTGGTCCTTCGTACAAACACATGAAAACACACTCACACCCACGCGCCGCGCCGCGCAGCGCCGGCTAACACGCAGCTGAAACAACTTCCCGGCCAGGAAGTCGTGACACGGGGTCTCCAGACAGGCCGGCTATTGAGGCGGAGGGCCGGGGAACAACCCCCTCCTTTCACTCCTGCAGCAGTGAAAGGCTCCATAAAGACTCGCTCACTAATGGATCTTTTATCAGGGCTACACGCCCTTTTTTCTTCCTCTCCAGCCAGTGCAAACACAGACACACCCTCCAGCCTGCAGCGAGAAGCCGCCGCTGAGAGGGATCTCTGAACGCCGCCGACTGGATTCCAACAACCGCGGTGCGTCACGTCGTGGTTGTTGAGCCACCGACAGGCATGTCTACGATCAGCAGCAGCCACAAATATGGAAGATATGGAACTAGACTTACACGTTCATGTCTGTCATTTACATCCTGTTAGACAATGTAAATGTGAATTGTCATGATTAACATATTCTTGAGCTGTGGCCCAAAACAATTCAAATAAATGTGTTTTACGAGGTCACAGCGACCTTTGACCTCCACTTCTTAATCAGTGCATTCTTGAGTCCAGGTCGACGTTTGTGCCACGGAGACATCCCCCAACCAAACATCACATTTAAAATGTTGACGCCACAAAACTACGATGTATGGCTGCAGATTTATCCCAAAAATGAAATGAGACATCAATCAAACTAGCCAATTAAAGAGGGTCAAACAAAACGTATGAAGTGAAATGTATAAGATGTCACCAAACTGGTGCCAAAATGGCTGCAAATCCAACATCGTCCAACAAAGTCTGGTTACAAGCCGCTCCTACCTCCGGTCAGTGTCCCGCTGTAGCAAGCTAGGAGCAGTGCTAGCTAGCGCTGCTGCTATTAGCTCCCCGCTGCTGCTGCTACTGCCCGCGTCCCCTCTGCCCAAGTTGGGTGTCGAGCCGGGGCTGGTCCTGCTACCTTCGGTGGTGGTCGGGGAGCTAGCGGAAGTTAGCGGCGAAGTATCGGAGCGCTGGCAGGAGCCCCAGCTGGCTACAGCGGGGAGCTAACGGGGACACTGACCGAAGGTAGTAGCGGCTTGTAACCCGACTTTTACGGTAGTCATTTTAGAATCAACAAAGCCAATAAAGAGGGAACTATAAAGCCAGCGTAGTTTCTTTATGTCAGGTTTATCTCGTCAACCTCTGTGTACTTATATAACAAAATAAGGTCTAGGTGCTACGTAAATACTGTGAAAGTAATGTATGGACAAAATGCACACAGACTCCAACTACACACCGATTACATCAATCCATGTAACACCAACATTATTCAAACAGCCCTAGTGGTTGCAGAGATGCACCCTTTGTAGTTTGGGGATGACATGTTTGAGGCAAGGGCCTAAAGATAGGTGGGTTTTTAAAAGGTATGGCGAGTGCAGGAAACGTGGAACGTGGAAACGCCACAGATTGCGTCTCATCCCCTCCCGCGTGCCGACAGGAAGCCGAAGTCGGCGCCGGGTTCAGGGGTCAGCCTCATAGGAAGGAGCTGCATCCTCCCGTCTGACCCTAGAAAGCTCCTTCAGATTTGATCCCATAAATAATCTTTGGACTTTCCTCACTTCCTCTTTTCCCCAGGTTTCCCTCGGAGTCACAGACACAGCGCATCCGCCGCAGTTAATGTTCAACAGCAGCTGAGCTTAAGCCAACAGACGCCTCGCTATCGGCGTGGTTTTGTTCTCGTCCCTCTCGGGGAGCGGCCTCATAGGTCACAACCAGATCAGGACGGCGAAGAAACAATGACCATTCATGTCTATTGTGTGTGACTTGCTTTACAATAAATCATCAGGAAAAGCTTTTTTTAATACAATGAGGCGAGAACTGAGCTCTCTAAAAATAGATGATATTACGATGTTTCAACAGCATTTAAAGCCCTAGCCCTAATAACTAATCATATTTACAGTTTGGGTTGTGTTTAGAGGTTGTAAATGGGGATTATATATTATTGTAGCCCTGATTTTTTTTGGGGGGGGGGGCGGATTTATACCATGATTTCTTTTTCTTGATTTTCCTGATATAAAAGGGCTCATGTGTTTAAATGACCAGAAGTCCTACATTGTAAAATTACCGTTTCTGTCAATGGAGTCTTGTTGGTTTTTCGAAGAGGATATTAATAGGTATCCTCTCCGTTAAAAATAGCAGTTTGATTCAGAATCCACTGTCAGAGACGTCAAAGAAACGTGACATTTCACAGTTATTATGTTGTGGCACTAGAAAGAAAACTACCTAATTCAGCACATTTGGTAAATGAGGTTACAGAGAACCACATAAAAGTGTTAATTGGGTTTAATGAACCGTAACCACTAAAATGCAAACGTCTCGTTACTGTTTCACAATAAAAGCCTGGCTGCAGGAGATGTTAAAGTAACAGGATGTAGATAATTACTGGTTAGTCATCGGGCTGAAACAATTAATTGATTTGTTTATTTAAAAAAAAACAAAAGAAGGAGTTAAGAGTCACAGCTTTACGTTTATAAACTGAATACCTTGCTGTTCGTGAGCAAGGTATCAAAACAGAATCAAAACAAGAGGAAACTTCCTCTTCGTTGCTTTGAGGTAGTTCAGCATCTCTAATTTCAGCGCTTGCAGCTTTGGTTTAAAACCAGTTGGTCCACATCCACATCTGGACGTATCTCACCTTCCCGTCAGGTGAAGAGTCTCCCACCTTAACCCGAGGCCCCGCCCACCGCTTAGGCCTCCAGTAAGCCAGGGAAACCCCCTGCTGTACACAAACACCGCACAAGTCCGCCCAGAAACACACATTGTGATAATTCTACACAACAATGTCCCGTATCGTGTCGACATTATAAATGAGTCCGAGCGGGGAAGAGGAGGAAGTGATGTGTGTTTTACAGAATAGCTGGAAAGGAAAATCCAGTGCGGTGAGCCTTATCTGGCTGCAGCACAATGTGGAGGTACAGATACTATTAACACACGTTCTGCTTCCTGTTAACCGCCCACCTCCTCCATTGTGACCAGTCTCATTAAAGACGGAGTTTCAGGAGAGCAGAGAGCGCTCACAAAGCACAAAGAGAAGGGACGCAGCGAAACCAGGAGAGAAACGACAAGAGGCAACGCACGAAAAGAAGAAGAAGAAAAAAAAAGGTGAAGCGAGAGCCAAGATGTCCATTACACGCTTTGCTGCAACGCTGGAATCGGCTGCACCAGCTGACCTCAGCTGTGCAGCCGGCCGGCAGCAGCTGGAGCGTCGAGGAGGGGAAACAGTCACGCGTGTTTTGCTGTTTTTCGCGTCACACTGAAACACATTTCCCAGCTGGCGGCGCTGACCTCGTGAGGTTTGGTGAAAAGTAAAAGCCACACGTCGGGTCCAAACCCAGACGAGTTCTCTGGATATTCTACTATTTCTTAAAAGACAGTGAAGTCCTTTTTTTGTGTTATTAATTTGCATGTCAATACATTTCTTTAAACTTTCAAAATAAAAGCATTTCTGGGCATTTCTTATTTTGCACGGGACACATTCCCCAAAACAGGAAAATACCAAAGGAAAGCATGCAGAGGGCAGCAGGGCCTCTGCAGATCAAGAACCACGACTCCCTTCTAGTGGGTCAGAGGTCATGATTGATTACTTCTTGATTGATTACTTCTGTAATCAAACGCCTGCGCCTTTAACTTTCCTCTAGTCTTCGCTGGACGATCGGCCTCGTCAGCGAGAATAAAAGTCCTCATGGGAGACATGTTGTAATATCTGGGTCCACCAGAGGAAACAATAAACAATAATTCACATTCACAGGTCCAAGGTTCTAAAATTTGAGGATTTGCTGATTGTAAAATGTATGAAAGAACGCTTTAATTATTATCTAGAAATATAATACATCATATTTGCTGCGGTTTCCATTCTGTTAGAAAAGCCGTTTCTTTACTCAAAGCACAGCACTTCTAATGGACTTGACCTTTGACCCCAGAGGCAATCCAAAGGATAATTATCAATCACATCGGACTGTGCAAATGTTAGAAGAAGAAAAAAGCTGTGAGAGAGTCAGGTATAGCTGGGAGTGTGTGTGTGTGTGTGTGTGTGTGTGTGTGTGTGTGTGTGTGTGTCAGATCTCAGCCCCCCGACAGGTTTCATCACCGGTTCAAATAACTGATCCCGGGCCCGTGACTGATTTCCAAAACCGGAAGAGTAAGTTGCATTCTCAGGTTTCAGGTTTCACAGACGGCCAGGTGAGAGTCTGTGGAGGGGGCGGGGCCTACAGGGAGCACCCTTCCCTCAGCACCCATCCCTCTCCCTTTCTTTCTTTCCCACATTCTCCACCGTTGACTGTGTGACTCATGCCGGAGTTCTGGGAGGAAACGTTGACGCAGCAGCCAGGATTCAGCCTGCAGCCGTGGACCTCGAACGCACCGCGGTCACACCTGCATGTCAACCTACAGTACTGTTCTATTGCTGTGAAAGCAATGCATTCTGGGACTCATAACGTAACCGTTGAGTGTTTCTTTTCCCAGTTATTCACGGCTTACCGCTGACAAATTACTGTGCAGTCTGATTACAATAAGTTACTGCATTTCTTCCACACAGATATACTGTCAATTGTACATTATATTGCTGGAGAAACTGCTTCCACTTAAATGTTGTGATTACAGTAATTTGCCGTATTCTCTGTACAACGGCTTACTGGAGAAATTGCTGCCAGTAATTTACTGTAATTTTAAAAAGGCAGTTCATATGATTGTTCTATGTTTGTGACTCCTTAGTGTTTACCTTCTACGTCTGTTTGTGTAGGAGCGCTGGGTGAACAGTCATTAAAGTTAGAAGTTAAATCTTCATGCCTTTATGAAAGCCAAGGAGACTCAGTCCCCGAGGACCGGCCGTATGGCTCCGGGGCCGCATTGTTCTCCTCGTATCAAACACAATATGGGGCCACGAGGTTACGCAACATTCATTGCAGCAGCGGCTGTACACAAGAAGTGTTTGGAAACTATTTGAAAACAGGAAATTACAGGCAAATGGCCAGAGCCGGAGGAGGAAGGGGGGCGTTGAGCGGACCGAGGTTCAAACTGATGGAGCAACAAAACAGAACGTGATCCAACTTCAACAACTTTGTATTTTAAAATGGGAACACAGTTTTACGTCTTTTACAACAGTCTGAGTCTAAGTTTACACCGCGGCATTGAGCAATGCATGAAATGAGTCATCCTTTTTTGCTGCCAGGCGAACAAAGACGAGGACAAAAGAGACGTTGTGACAGTGAACTTTACAACGTAAACAGGGATTAGTACAATAAGCTTCACGATATTATCCCAATAGTCATCAAAATATGTTTAAAACTCTCCTAATGCCGATTTCAACCGATTGTTCACAATGTAGCATCATCAGGGATCGGCCACCAGGAAGCATTCATGCTCATGTTCTTATCAGTATTTTTACTATTTGGAGTTTGAACGCACCATAACGTCACTCAGTGGAATCTCTCTGTGTTAGCGGTTAGCGGTTAGCTGTATGCAGGACTGCGCTAGGGACAGGAGCATGATGGGAGATTATTACAACATAATGGGCGTTGCTACGATGTTAGCTCCGTTATTTAGCCGAGCAGGACTGTGCTGCCAACCGGCGGCTAACAGCCAACTTTAACTAGCTAACGTTTGCTCTCCTTTTGCAGATTTAAACGGATCTGTTGTTCACAATTTAGCGTGATCAGGGATCATATTTTCTTTTACTGTATATCAGCCCCATATACTTATGTATTAGTGTTTATAACTGCATGAGGCATTGCACAGAGTTTACTTGCCCGCCCATTAATGTCGAGCCCAGCTGATAACATAACTTCACCACAATTGACTTCTCTGGAGTGTGTTGTGAGTGCGATAAAACCCTTTATCTGGAGTCAGAAGACGAAGAGGGATCAAGGATGAAAGACTCCCCTGCATGATGGAGTCAAGATAAAACAGAGATTATCTTTGTTTACGGTGAGGGATTATCTCGCTCCGTCACAGCCGTCTTTTTATGCAAACGCTTCTCTTTTAATGGAGGATTTAAAACGACGAGACGCCGCACAATCCAGCCCGCTTGAAAACTTGAAAGAAGTGACGCAAGACGTGTCTTGCCGTGTTGAAACGTGTCCTAATGCACGATGATGCGTGCAGCTGAAGAGTTGATCCAGTCTGAACGCTGCATGTCGAAGTGCAACACTCAAAAGGTGCAAACACAAAAGGCACCGAGGTATTTTTTACCTGGAAAGTGGTTTGAAGGGAGTACTGGGATCTCAATTCCCAGTATACAACCCAATTCATCCACACCTTTTAATAATGGTATCAAATGTATTGGAAGCAGACGGATCTCAAAGGGGGTTGGAAATCTTCAAAAATATTTTTTAATGGAAGAAATGTTCTATATTGTTTAGACATCACATCGGACAGATCCACTAAGAAGGTAAAACACCAGATCTCAACTGATCACAGAGAGAGATTTACTTTTTAGACAGATTACCTACAGAATCATTTTTCCCCGTTGCCCGTTCTCCTCAGAAAATACAGATTGAACCCAGACTGGCGGCAGCCATGTTTGTTGTTTAGGTTCATTATGATCATTTAAAGGCCTGAAGGGACGGGACTCGACAACCGTCTCGCTAAATTTAGCAACTTTTGGAGCTAATGCTGCTCGCTTCTTTCATTGGAAAAGAGTTGGCAAAAACACTATGCTGGGTTTTTATGTTTTTATGTTGGATCATTAAAAAATACATTAAAAAAACGCGTATTTCTTGCTGGTTTCTCAAGATTACCAACACTCGCTGTAAAAGGAGTGTCTTTCAATGCATTTTGACTTAAAGGAAACAACTCAAATGTAACACCAAGAAACGAAATCGTTCCAAAAGAAACAAGAGAAACATCTCAGTCACGTGTCGATGATGTAACCCTAGAAAGAAACAGCCGTGTTATTCGTTCCATTCGTCCAAACAGCAACGACAACCTCGCCCCGGGCGGATGCCGATCATTCTTTAGTGTCACGTATGATGCAAACACTTCAAAACTCTTCTTCAAAAAGTGAAATTTGTTTGTGTGACTCAGTCAACAGTCTAGTTTTTTCTTTAAGTTCAGCTGTCACACGAACACAGCGGAGCGTGACAGTGAGGAGGAAACCTGGAAACCACAGGAGAGCTCAGCAGGTAGCTACCGTTGCTATGACTACTGTTTGGATGAACGATGTCAGGTAAACAACATTGATCCGTTTCCTTGAAGCTACATTTTTTTTAACTTTCAATTTTTACATGTTGTATTTTTTTGTTTTTTTCCTCGTCTCTTAATGCACTTTGTCTCCGTTTTTTTAAAAGCACTATAAATAAAGTTATTGCTATTATTATAGTCACAAATTAAGATGCTGTGGATTCACATTGATGTCAAATCACTGAACAGACTGAAATTTTTAAAACGGTCTAAATGAAATGTTTACCTTTTTTTATTTTTTTTATTTCCTGAGCTGCTATGGAAGTTAACTCTTTGCAGCTCACCATCACGAAGCCACATAACATGATTACAACTAAATGTAGAGCGCCATTTTGTTTGCACAGCTGCTACATGATAAGTAACTGCTGATTTTACACAAAATAACAAATAGTGCATTGTGTGTTCCTTCATCAAACTGCAGCCAAAGAGCCGGAGTCCGTCCTCAAGTTTCGCCCACAAAGACGATACCTGATCAGGTCTCGGTGAAAGGAGTGCTCCCAGTTATTCATCGGTCCGCCCAGTCGCATGCAAATAAGACATTTAAATGAAAGTATTCCGTGAAAGACAAACCGGCCGTACTACGGTTAATTTAGAAGTCAAACAATCTCACGCTCCACCTGCCAAGTGTTGGAGAGTAAAAGTTATATTTAAAAACTGAACACTGGGGCTAAATCAGCACAAACTCTACCCAGACGGAGTCAGGGGTGTGTTTTGATAAATAAAAAAAGTTGTAAGTACTTTTAAGACCATCAATTTACAAAAGTGCATTTATTTTCCCTCAAATCCTAAAACTTTGAGGAACTTTCATGGTTTACAGTGAAGCCTGTCATTTAGAGAAATTACACAAAACACTAATTAGACAGCGTTTTAACTGCAGACCTGAACCGCCCTCAGTAAAAAAAAAGAAAACAGGCCCTGCTCTGTACTTTGTCTCCCCACAGTGACGGAGGGAGGAGGAAGAGCATCAGCGATGAGGTAGACGAGGAGTATTTGGGGAGTACAAGTGACAGGAATGGGAGGAGGCGACGGACTCCGCTCGTCACATGACCTCACATTGTTGCGACGCAGCTAAACACGGGAGGCCCGACACAAACACACGGGAAGTAGTTCCTACAGGTCGCTAGTTTCACGTTGAAATCAACCAGCTGTTTAAAAAAAAGAAAAGAAAAAAGAAGCAGCTATTTGAATGCTGTTTCTGTTTTTACTGTCAATTTGTTTTTATTCAAGTATTTTATTTACAGTGTACTTTTAAAGTGTTTTAGTGCACATTCTCGTGCTGCTTTTATGTTTTGGTGACAATGTTCCACCGTGGTAGACATTAAAGTGCTATGCTATGCTATGCTATGTCAAAACTCGCCTCATTTACATATTGAAGAAAAAAAATGCAAATGAAACTTGGGATATAAAATATAATTGTCTTAATGTAAGTACCGTAAAAGTGGAGTTACGAGCCGCTACTACCTTCGGTCAGTGTCCCCGTTAGCTCCCCGTTTTAGCCAGCTGGGGCTCCTGCTACCGCTCTGTTACTTCCCCGTTAACTTCCGCTAGCTCTCCGCTATCTCCGTAGCGGGACCAGGCTCGACACCCGACTTGGCAGTAGCAGCAGCAGCAGCGGACGGTAGCAGCAGCAGCGCTAGCTAGCAGCAGCGTTAGCTAGCGCTGCTCCTAGCTTGCGCTGCTCCTAGCTTGCTACAGCGGGGACACTGACCGGAGGTAGGAGCGGCTTGTAACCCGACTTTTACGGTAATCAACTGGGGAAGTTTAACGGTGAAAACTTTGACTTCATTATTTTCCCCCCGTCGTGTCTCCTCTTACAGGAACATGCCCTGCAGGGGTTCTGTATCTGACAGATACATGATAAAGAGTTCAATATCCCCTGAACACCGCTGTACTGGTCCATCACAGACACTCTCTCCTCTGCTCCCTCTAACGCTCCGGTTCACTTCCACTCGGCTGTCAGATGTGGGAGGAATCACCTGCAGAGTGAGTGCTTTACAACCAGACGGTGAAGAGCCGAACGTGGACGGCACGTGACAGAGGTGAGGAAGCGGTTACGACACCCTGACTGTCGTACATGTGATGAATCGCCGGCGAAACTACCAGAGACGGATTGCAGTGCACTGATGCGATGGAGGAGGGAATGTGCCGTTAGCAGCACGGATCAATACACAGAATTATCGTTAGGAGAACATGTTGAACGGCATTCCCAGAGACTGACAGCGCAAAAGAAAAACAGTTGAATGCACAGAGACAGAAAGTCAGTTCATCAAGAGAATAATGCATCCATCAACTGGTCTTAAAGAGACAGCACTGACAAGTTATGATGATCGACGAGTCAAAGGATCTGTTGTAAGAATTGTAAAGCCCACTGAGGCAAATTTGTGCTTTTGGGCTCTGCAAAAAAAAAAGTGTAATAGTCGTTGTAGCCCGAACTACATATTCTCATACAACAGTTAGTATGATATCCTACGAAAAAGTAACTGCTCATTTTTTCAAAGTCCAAAGCTAGTTTGAGGCGACCAAACCATTAAGCTAGTTTGAGGTGACAAAACCACTAAGCTAGTTTGAGGTGACAAAACCACTAAGCTAGTTTGAGGTGACAAAACCACTAAGCTAGTTTGAGGTGAAAAAATACTAAGCTAGTTTGAGGTGACAAAACCACTAAGCTAGTTTGAGGTGACAAAACCACTAAGCTAGTTTGAGGCGACCAAACCATTAAGCTAGTTTGAGGTGAAAAAATACTAAGCTAGTTTGAGGTGACAAAACCACTAAGCTAGTTTGAGGTGACAAAACCACTAAGCTAGTTTGAGGTGACAAAACCACTAAGCTAGTTTGAGGTGACAAAACCACTAAGCTATTTAAGGTGACAAAACCACTAAGCTAGTTTTCTAGTTTTAAAAAGGTGACAAAACCACTAAGCTAGTTTGCTAGTTTGAGGTGACAAAACCACTAAGCTATTTAAGGTGACATAATCACTAAGCTAGTTTGCTAGTTTTAAAGGTGACATCTCTCCGCTATCTCCGTAGCGGGACCAGGCTCGACACCCGACTTGGGCAGAGGGGACGCGGGCAGTAGCAGCAGCAGCGGACGGTAGCAGCAGCAGCGCTAGCTAGCAGCAGCGTTAGCTAGCGCTGCTCCTAGCTTGCGCTGCTCCTAGCTTACTACAGCGGGGACACTGACCCTGACCCTGACAGGGACAAACCACTAAGCTAGTTTGAGGCGACAAAACCACGAAGCTAGTTTGAGGTGACAACACCATTGAGCTAGTTTGAGGTGACAACACCACTAAGCTAGTTTGAGGTGACAACACCATTAAGCTAGTTTGAGGTGACAACACCATTAAGCTAGTTTGAGGTGACAACACCACTAAGCTAGTTTGAGGCGACAACACCACTAAGCTAGTTTGAGGCGACACTACTTTAGGTTGAGGTGACAAAACCACTAAGTTCGGTTTTGGAAAAGATCGTTGTTTGGGTTAAAATAACCACGGAAGTGCCGTTATTGAAGTACGCACAATTTACGCGACAACTTCATCAATGACTTGTCGTTTCACACGGGGAATAAACAGCGGTCTCCTGCTGAAAGATTTCCGTTTGTCGGACCCGTCCACTTCCACTACCACCCGCCTTGAGGGCCTTAGCGGTCTCTTGCGTTGGTATTGCTACAAATGTTGGATGAGACCAGCCTGACACGCAACATATCGTACTGTATTTTAAAGAGCAATAAAAGAGACAAAACTGGTCGACGAGCATCCAAATATGGCGTGATAGCCTCGTCCGCCTCAGCCGAGCTGTGGGTTTGATGGGCGCATGAAAATGAGAGTGATAACACAGAGTTTGCATCTGAGAGAAAGAGAGAGTGTGTGAGTTCAGGTCGTCTACGCTTTAACACACACACACACACACACACACACACACACACACACACACACACACACACACACACACACACACACACACAGTAACACAGTAACACATTAAAACAGTGACGGAGCCACAGTGCGCTCCTGCAGCTGCACACAGGTGCTCTCACACACACCCTGCTGTGCACCTGTCAGAGGCATTCCCATCATACCAGCCTGCATCAACACTCACTCTCCTGCAGGCTCAGGTGTTCCCCTCCTGGAACAATGTTTGATCAAAAGAACAGAATCTTTCAGTTTCTTTTTTTAAATACCTTCAACTTGGTGTTTTATCCCCCCCCCCCCCCCCCCCACCCCCTGACCTCTCTGACTGGACGGACAGGTGAAGGGACAGGAAGTGGACTCTGTTTCCAGCATGATGCTCAAACAGTCAACGTTGGCGGATAATGTTTCCCTGGTGTCGTACTTCTATTGTGAAGACGTCGGCCATATTGCAATTGCAACCACTACTACTATTGCAGTACTACAACAACTACAACTAATGCAATACTACTACTACTGCTGCTACTACTAACACTACAACGGCTACTACTAATGCAATACTACTACAACGTCCACTACTGCTGCTAGTACTACTACTACAATAACAACTACTACTATTGCAATACTACTACTATATCTACTACTACTGATACTACTCCTGATACTACTACTGATACTACTATATCTACTACTACTGATACAACTAATGCAATACTACTACTACTGCTGCTACTACTAACACTACAACGGCTACTACTAATGCAATACTACTACAACGTCCACTACTGCTGCTACTGCTACAATAACAATTACTACTATTGCAATACTACTACTGTATCTACTACTACTGATACTACTCCTGATACTACTATATCTACTACTACTGATACAACTAATGCAATACTACTACTACTGCTGCTACTACTAACACTACAACGGCTACTACTAATGCAATACTACTACAACGTCCACTACTGCTGCTACTGCTACAATAACAATTACTACTATTGCAATACTACTACTGTATCTACTACTACTGATACTACTCCTAATACTACTACTGCTGCTACTACAACAACTAATGCAATACTACTACTACTGCTGCTACTACTAACACTGCAACAACTACTACTAATGCAATACTACTACTAATACAATACTACTACAACGTCCACTACTGCTGCTACTACAATAACACTATAATATTGCAATACTACTACTATATATACTACTCCTGATACTAGTACTGCTGCTACTACTACACCTACTATTGCAATACTACTACTACTACTACTACTACTACTACTACATTTAAATGAGAACACGGCTAATGTGCAGACTTATAATTATATTTCTAATGAGTAATGGTGATATATTTTAGTTTAATATAAGATTCAGTCACAATGGTTTGTATTTATCATGATTGCTTCCTCCTTCCTTTTCACCCCCCGCTACTACTTCTGCACTCGTTAGCCAAAAGGACGCCAACTCAGCCGCCTATCGAAACATAATCCTACGGCACGTTTACTTCCAGCCGGCATCAGCTCACTGGGTTTGGCTCAAAGGCTGCAAGTTCCACTCTGACGCGCACTTTTCTAGAGGGGGAGGAAAGCCGTCTGACTGTGGCGGGAACAGTTGAGTCATGAACACGAAGGCCGTAAGAGGAGAGAAGAAAGTTTCTCTTCATGAGTCCAATGTAATGTGAGATATTCAAATAGACCCCAAAAAGAAGAAGCTTTTATTTTGGTGACAAAAAATGGGTTCAGATGAAACCGAAGTCGTTCCAGGAATTTCCTGGAGATCGCAGACGAACGATAGGTGAGATAAGCGGAAAAACTAACGCTCAGCTTCTTTTTTTGTTTAATCAGAGCGACGTGCACCTTCGCAGCAGCGCGGACACACACACACACACACACACACACACACACACACACACACACCGGAACAGGTTGCTATGACAACTGTGGGTTCAACAGTGGGAAACACTCAAATCAACCGAGCGACTGAGTCACTTCCTGTCTCGCTCAATCCTTCCTCTTTTGAAGCAGCGACGTTCCAACCCAGTCACTGACAGCACTGTGTGTGTGTGTGTGTGTGTGTGTGTGTGTGTGTGTGTCAGTCCTCAACCACTTCTTCACTAATTCCTAATAATGAAACAATAGAAGTTTGGCAGAAGTGCGCTAATTACAAAGTTAAGTCCTACAATTATATTAGCGTTATTTTATGGCCTCGTCAAGGAAATTCTCAAAAAACCTTAAAAATCAGGAAATGAAAGTGTTACTTCATATCATGTTTTTTGCCGAAGAAGCCAAAAAAGTAAAAAAAATGTTCGATGTTGTCTGAATAGAGTTCCTGCTGAACACAACAACAGTAATTGGTCGAAAAATTACACATTATGTAATAGTAACTATTATTAAGTTTGTCAATTTAAAAAGATAATTTTGCAAGTCACGAAAACCGCCCGTGAACCAGGATGTCACCAACAAAATGCTTCAACAAAGAGCCTCTGGATAAAAACACACCTGGTGAGACAACGTCACATCTGGACCGTAGCCGAGTTAGCTCGCTAGCTAGCACGACAAGCTAACGGCCGTGTTGGCGTCGCACACTGTGAGAAGTGAGACTGGGCCGGTTCACACGAGACTTTCTTGACTTTTGCCAATTATATAATTTGGTGCAATTATATATTGCACGACCGGCTGCAGAGCAACAACAACGCTGACGTGCACTTCACTGACTGCAGGAGAAAACCGGACGTATATATATATATATATATATATATATATATATATATATATATATATATATATATCCTGCAGAGCTCCATCTCTTACCGTTTGGCCTCCTCCAGGTGACACAGGTACTCGTAGGCCATGTTCTGCTGCCGCTGCTCGTCCATCTCCTCCGCCGTGAGCCGCTCCACGCCATCCAGCACGGCTGCAGCGCCACAACAACAACAACAACAACAACAACAGGGATGAGTGCACGCAACATAAGAACGATGGACTGGCTGAATTTACAGAATAACCGATGAGAGAAAACTGCTGTTTGTTGACTTTTTTGTGTGTGTGTGAAAGTTTCCATCCACTCCTCGGACCTCCTCACACACACACACACACACACACACACACACACGCACACACACACACACACACACACCACAAGGATAAGCAGCCTCATTCATTAGTGTTCCGTTAACATGTGAGCTCATTGTGCTGTTTGATGAGGGAGAGGCTTTTGTCTGCCTGCTTATTATTATTAATAATACACAGAAAACTAAAGGGGAAGCAAAGCCGGTTCCCAGTGGAGAATGTTTCCTCCCACATTCTGCAGAGGGGGATTTGGGGTCCTGTCCCATGAGAGGTGGGAGGCAACAGGTAAATCCTGATTTCAGGCTGGGGGAACTTGATGTTCCCAGTTTCTACGCTTTGCCTCAAACATCCTCAACAAGTGAATGAAAGCAGAAACACTTCTTGCTGTCCATTGGAAACCAGAGTAAAGAGTTATTGCGCAATCCAAATGAAAGATGGAGGATTCAAAAAACTTTTTTTCTATAAACTTTTTGTCTTTCTTTAAATCCATGGGCGGTGGTTATGTCTGTTTAGAACTCTCTCTCTCTCTCTCACACACACGCACACACACACACACACACAACAATCTGCCGTTTTGCAATATTTGCCACAAAGTATACATGTAACTTGGAGTTGTACTTTGAAAAAAATAAAACTCTCAAACTCTAGAAGCAGGCCTCTGTTCTCCTCCACCGCGCGCTGCATATGAATTAAAAAAAAAATAAAAACGCGGAAGTCATAATTAAGCTGCAGCCATGCTGTCACACATCAAAGAAACAAGCCGCCTGAATCCTCTTTCTGGTTTATTAGGAGCGCTGACCCGGGACCTGTGGAGCTGAAGCCGCCCGCCCGGCACCTCAAGGTGAGCACACACGCACGCACACACACACACACACACACACCCACACACACACCTACACACACACAGACAGAAGAGTCTGAACTTACAGCCGTATCTCGGCCGCAGCCCGTCGGTCTCGTCAGAAGTTGACATCTTCCTCCGCGGTTCGCTTCGGCAGAAAAGTTTCCGCGCAGTTTGGCAGTTTGTTTCCCAAAAGTGTAAAAAAGAAAGAAGCAGAAGTATCGAAACCCGGAGGACCTTTCGGCCTGTAGTTCCTCCTGCGCGGCTCTGCGGAGACTTTCTTCTTCTTCTTCTTCTTCTTCAAACCTCACTGATGTCACTGGGTGTGTTCTTCCTAATCCTGAAGTATGCAGTTTCAGGAAGCGGAGCTCGCGGCCTGCGGGGCGGCCGAAGCTGCGCGCGCAGCGCCCTCTGTCGGCCGGTGCAGGCATGAGCAACGACGCCGGTGTCCAACCGGTGGTCCGGGGCCGCCAGGAGGGCCGCTAGCGCTCACAGGGGGGTTGATGTGTTTTAATTCATGGTTCAGGTTTACAAAACATACCAAGAGCTCAGTGGGTGAAAAGTGAATGAATTGAACATAAAATGGTGGTAAGAATGAGATACATATGATTATTATAGTAGGTTCAATATGGAGGATGATGATTTATAAGATAAGATAAGATGATGTATAAAATAAGATAAGATAATCCTTTATTAGTCCTGCAGAGGGGAAATTACAGGATTACAGCAGAGTCTCTGCAGAGAGACATAGTAAATAAAAAAATCAAGTAATATAAATAAACAGTAATAAAAACAGTAAAGAATAATACGATAGCAATATTAAATATACAGACGGAATTAAAACAAGTATATGAAAGTACTTAAATGTATTATTTATTGCACCAGATGAACGTAATTAAAGTGATTAAAGTGTTATAAGTTTGCTGTATGTCTGTGTTTTTCTGTCCTTGTCTGATTGTTCGTTGGTTGTTATGCTGTTATGTATTTTTATTTATTTGTTGTTGTTTTTTGTTGTCTAGTAATGTGAGTTAATGTGTGACTTGTAAAAACTTAAAATAAAATGATTGTAAGAGAGAAAAGTGATCTATATTTGAACATTATTGTTGTAGTTTAGTGTCTGATGGAGAATCAAGAGCTGGAACATTTATGAATTAGTTTTGAAGTCAAAGATGATAAACAATTAAAAACAACCTAACGGATCATTTAGAAATAATTATGTATTGATGTAATCTGCTACGTTATTGTATTTCTCTCTCTCTTTGTCTCTGTTTCATTGTCACATTTATTTATTTATTTTTTAAACTAAGAAGAAACTGAAATTAAAACTTTTTTTATGTATTTTTAATTTGTTCATATGCTCTGTATAATTTCTTAAAATGCAATGAAAAAGAAAATAAGAATGTATTCATGTATTAGTTATTTTATTTTTCTCTCTCACCTCTGTTTCATTAATTATTATTGTATATAATCTTACTTTTAAATAAATAAATAAAAATTATACTTTAAAAAGAATTAAACTAAGAAATAATATATTTAAACTTTTTTGATTTGAATGATGTTTTTGTTTGCTCTTTATCTAAATAATTTGTTACAAAATGCAAGACAGTAATATCTGTGAGCTTAAAGCTCTTCTGGAATAAAGAGCAGACAAAGTGCATGAGGAGGTTTTATTTTATTAATAATATATAAAAAGTTGCTTTTCGCCAAATCAGGTCTTCATCAACTGACTTCAGTTACATTCAAATGTTCTTCATCTTATTACATATATTTGGTTGATATTTGATTGTTTGACTTGTTCTAAAGCTCCAGAAACAACAAGCGTCAACATTTTAATGCTGAAACCTTTATTTATTAGTCATACCAGTAAATACATTTTAATGCTGAAACCTTTATTTATTAGTCATACCAGTAAATACATTTTAATGCTGAAACCTTTATTTATTAGTCATACCAGTAAATACATTTTAATGCTGAAACCTTTATTTATTAGTCATACCAGTAAATACATTTTAATGCTGAAACCTTTATTTATTAGTCATACCAGTAAATACATTTTAATGCTGAAACCTTTATTTATTAGTCATACCAGTAAACACATTGTAATGTGAGCTGCACAGCAGAGCCAAAACAAACCTGTTGACAGTATGTTATGTTTTATAGACATAAAGAGATATTTCCCTTCTGTAAAAACCTTTGACTCAAATACAACAAAATGCAAAAAAAAATTAACCTGAATTAACCCAATGTGTAAAATGTATGCAAATTAACACACACATTTAATAACGTAGTGCCTAATTTGCATATTTAGACCCAACATTTCAGTCAACTTGTAATAGAAAAAGTATTTGTTTTATGTCAGCATCAAGTGGGACGTTTTCACTGAGATGTGTGTAAGTTGTTAAAGGAGTTCCCGTTGAAGATAACACTGATGAACTCATTAATACTGATGACGGGTCAATAATGTGATCATTGGATTACATGATGGTGTTTTAACGAGCTTGTTTTGCACTTTAAGGTGTTTAATAAAGAGTTTCATCACGTGACCAGGTCTCATCCATTCACACTGTAAATAGATAAAAAGTGTGTTGTTGGGTTTATCCAGCACTGCAGCGGCCTCTCGGGGGCGGAGCTTAACGAGTATAAGAGCGCGTGCAGCTCCGATGGGTGGAGGCAGAATCTCCAGTGGACCTGCTGCGACCCTTCAGTCTTGATCTTCCTCCTCTTCCTCCTCCTCCTCCTCCTCCTCCAGCACCATGGAGAGCTCCGGGATGCTGCGCGCGCTGCTGGTCGTCGCCGTGCTGTCGGTCACGTGTCGCGGTCAGTCCTCCCAGGAGGTCTCGGCGGAGGACCGATCCGAGCCGGCCGACAGGGACCTGGTGAGTGAGTCAGCCTGCAGAAAGATCCCAGAGGATCCCTTTGGCTCACGCCTCCTAAACTTTGGCAAAAGCTTCTTTTTCTTTTTTTGCATGTCGATATTTAAACGTTTCTTTTATTTGCATTTTATAGAAGAAGAAAAAACACAACTGCATCGTTTTATAGAGTTCAGATGAGATATGCAGATTTGCAGAAAACATTTAAAATGTTTTATTACACAACCGTTTTAAAGATACAGATTAAAAGTGGCAAAAACAAATTACTTATATATGTCAGCATGAAACTGCAGTTGATTACTGACATTTAGAAGTATTACAAGTTTTCTCAAATGTTATGTTTAAATATGCAAACGAGGTATTAATCCATTACATATGTGCTCATTGAATGAATGCATGAATGAATATACTTTATTGATCACAGAGGGGAAATTTGGTGTCGACGTAGCAGCAATTTACAGACAAAAATAAGATATAAAAACAAAAGGGATGAAAGATATATACAATACAGTACAACAATGCAAATGACGTATGTCAGTATATGAAGTGTGAAGTGTAGATAAACATAAAGTGAACAATTCCAGAAAAGAAATGTGAATTTGAGATGAAGCCAGGTTCCAAATGCTTGTATTAAGTAGCATGTTTCTACAGAAGGATTCAGATCTCTCTCTGTGTCACGCAGGGAAAAAACTCTCAATAGTTATTTTTAAAAAGCCATTTTCTCCATGTTATTAATGTTTATAGTCCTCAGATACGTGAGGCTCTGCATGAGAAACACACCCGTCTGCATGAACCCTCAGGATATATGTAGGGATGAAAGAGTACCGTTATATAAATGAGGTTATGAATGTGTGAACAAACCTCTTTAAGAGACGGTTAGTGACATCATGATGAAGACTCTACAGGTGAAGAGGTGAACACATGAACTCATAGATATCACCATGAAACTTCACCACTTCATCACTGACATTAAAGCAAATATTTTTTATATTACAAGTTTTCTGAAATGTTTTGTTTAAATATGCAAATGAGGCGTTAAATAATGGTAACTTTTGATGAATTTAGGAGAAATCTGCAGACAAAATAGTCAAATAAACATGAACATGTGTATTTGGGATGTTTTTCTTCTTCCCACTAGTCTGAAAGCAGTAAGAGACACAAGATGAAACTCTTAGACGTCACGCCGTGCAGACGACTCAAACCCAGAGCATTGTTTCAACGTCACGAGGGAAATGATGAACAACATCTAGAATATCGACTTTGTAGCTGCAAGAAGAACGCGTCATCTTGGGTTCAAAAGAATGTTCTAGATCATACATGTGATACTGAAGGGGAATGTTCAGGTAAACTTCAATGCTCTCCTGCTTGTCCCGCCAGGTGGAGGCGCTGGAGGCTCTGCTGGGCCGGGGGCCTCATCGGATTCCCTCGGCTGAGAAGAGAGGAAGCGTCGCACTGGTGACTCCACTTTATTGTCTTTGTTCACGTGAAGCAGCTCTGTGGTGCAATTTAGCAACGTATGCCCTGAAGGACGGAGAAGGCAGAGTGCAATGTAACGACCCGCTGCTGTTTCATTAACCCGGTTAGAAAAAGATACCGCGGCAGTAATTAAGAGTTAACAAGGAAAAGGCCAACAGCAGTCTTTCACTCCGAGCTGTTACAGACTGATCAAGATGGCTGCCGGACTCTAATTAGCTGGAATAAGAAGGAAGCGGCTAATGAACAGCATCCAATTATTTCACTGCAAGACGCTGGACGGATTAACGAGTAAATCAGAAGGATTGACCAAGGAAAATAATGAATCAAAGAAGGTTCATTAATGCAAAGGCCCGTGCCAGAATGTGTCTGTAAGGGAAAATAAAACAAGCTGGATTCACAAACCCTTCCTGCCAGAGACAACGTCTCCAAACATCGCTGTAGTGGCCATTTGTCCCCTGAATAAAATAAAATAAACATAAATCAAAGAAAATAAATCTAAATCAAAAAGCCACTGATGGTTTATGTCCATGCAGAGTTCGGTTTGTCTGATATTTATTGCAACTTAACAAAAACAACAACAACAAAAAGAACAAAGCACCCCCATGCTGCCTCTCCCTGGTGAGCTGGTAAAGCATCACAGGCCCACCCAGGTGCATGCTGGTCACCCAGGTGCATGCTGGTCCTGTACCCGCCTCCTTTAAGTAAACCCCAGGTGGCACCATGGCTCCTATATAGGGGCAGGCGGACCTGAAACTTCTATTTTTGCTGTGTTTCAATCTTCATTTACTCTTAACCAGTACCATATAGACTGATATGTACACATCTGAACACAATCTCACATGTGTAGCGTTTATTATAACACAACATTATTCAAACAGCCCTAGTGGTTGCAGAGATGCACCCTTTAGAGTTTGGGTGTGATATTTCAAGCAGAATCCTAAAAAATACCTCGGGTTTTAAAAGGTTGATAAACCAATAACTAAGACTAAGTAAACAACTACAAATAATGAAACTAAAAACTATCAAAACTATCCTAATACATCTAAAAATCTAACCCCAATAAGCAAACAACTAGAATAAAACAATATTACTTGTGAATAAATAGTAGCTTACAATGTTCAATAAGCAGCTCCTGTACTTTGTGGTGTGTCACAACCTTTGTTGTTGCATTATTTGCATGAAGCCTCTGCATGTGTCCCCCTCAGTGCGGGATGGGCGACCGCTGTGCCATGAAGTTCGGGCCTCGCATCGGGAAGCTCTGTGACTGCGGCCGAGGAGCCAACTGCAACTCCTACCTGCTCAAGTGCATCTGAAGCGGCGAGGACCAGGAACCACGGCGTCCTTCAGGGGACTCTGACGGCCTCATGGTTTACTGCGTGCATGTTTGGGTTTCATGTTCAATAAACGCATTTATCAACACGACCTTTTTGGTATTTTATTTACTCTACGGTTGTTTGTAGTTTGGTAGAATGTCTTGCTCCGCGTTGTCGTCTGTTATGTTACATTTTGTGAAACTATCAGGAAAATCAAGAAAAAATCATGGTATAATCCCCCACCCGCTCCAAAAAAAACATATTAGGTATCAAATTAAACATAAAAATCAGGGCTACAATAATATACAATCCTCATGTACAACCTCTAAACACAACTGAAACAATAAATAGGATTAGGGGTTAGGGTTAGGGCTTAAAGGGTTAAATTGGCCCATTTGGACTATTGATACTAACACTACTGATGTGATTGTTTGCTATTTATTTTGTTATGTTTGTTTATTTGGATGACAGAGATTGCTCTGATGTGGTGAAAACGCAAAATAATAAGTAAAAAAAAAAAAGGACCCTTTGCTAAGTCCTCTGCTAAGCCCCGCCCCCTCTGCTAGACGTCAGCGCTACGTTACCATGGAGCCCACACTGTCACAAACTGCACCCCCTGAATAAATATCATCAAATTATCGTAAAGAAGCAGACAGAAGGGTTTACAATGTGTGATAGGAGGATCAATCCAGGATGAAAAACATATTTACACATAATTACGCATATTTTAACAGTGTAAAAGTGAAGCAGAGCATCAGCTGGAGATCCAGACAGAAGACATGAAACTAAAGAACAACGCCGTTCCTCTGCATGCACTGCTACCATCATTCATTAAAGAGCAGAAGCTCCACATGTCTGGAGCCACGACGTCGCATGTAAACGTTTTTTATTTGTTCTTGAGCTCAAATTGTTTCAGAAGCTCACCTTTCTTAAAGCTGCTGCACACATTGAAGCTTCTTTGTTTCTGCTGTGCTTCCTCACCAACTGTGAGGGATGAAAGAGAAGCATCCGGCTGTGACAAAAGCCACGCTTATTCCAAATAATTACAAAAAGAAAATCAAATGAAATGTGCTGAGCAGATCCGGCTGCAGGCAGCAGATTATACGTCGCTTTTCACTTCGTCCCGGAGTCTTAATCCGGAGTCATAAGAGACTGACGACCTCCTTTCAAAGCTCTTTTGCAGCCTGAGGCCGTTGAGCTGCAATGAAAACTAGTCAATATGAATAAAGAGTGTCTCCACTTCTGATTTCTGCTTGGCTCAAGAGTTTTGTTGCTGTCGTTGATCATGTTGCAGAAAAGAATCGGCACGGGATCATCTTCAATAAATCGTCATAATCCACGCACTGATGAGCACATGCTGTGAAAATGACTCGTCTTGTTCCTGATAATAACTCTGGATTACATTAGAGTCTGTAATATTTATAAGATGCTACAGGTGCAAAGATATGTTGCATTTCAGTTCACAGAAAGAGAAAATACGTCCTCTGATTTAATATTTTATACGTATATTTAACACAGAACATGCGTTGTTAATGGAATTGAATGTATTTAAGGAGTATTGCACCAATGTAGCATTCACAACATGTCCATGATGTTTAAAACATGAGAAAACCAATGCAGCACAACCAGAGATATCTTTTTTAATTTTGATTCCACGCATTCTTCCTCCTTGTCAAAACCTGGCGCCTACATTACCCACAATGCAACTCACCCGTCAGCAGTTCTGTTATAGATCGGGGTGTGTTATGCTCGTAGCGGCTAACGTAACCTAGCCTCCAGCCTGCTGCAGAGAGGAGCAGAAAGAAAAATGGAGAGCGGCCTCCAGGAATCTACTTTAATTTGGACATTCTTCATAGTTCTGTCTTGTCAGCTAGAGTTGGTCATGTTGCCTGGAGACGCAGAGGAGCTCGCACACATAAAACACACCTAAAGCGAGCGTAAAAACTGTTTTTTCTAATCCGGTTTATTTAAAAATGTGTATAGAAATATGTCGATAGAAACACAGCTAATT
Source organism: Taurulus bubalis (assembly GCF_910589615.1). Lineage (NCBI taxonomy): Eukaryota > Metazoa > Chordata > Actinopteri > Perciformes > Cottidae > Taurulus > Taurulus bubalis. The sequence continues at coordinate 2,671,030 of NC_136603.1, read as the reverse complement.
TTCACGTGTGCAGTAGCATGCCACAACATCTGGAAACACACTCAAAGCAACGCATCGATAGTAAGCTGCAGAGTTTGTAACTTTCATTTTGTTAAAGTGAGACAAAAGTCACTTTTGTTTAAGTGGCAATTCTAGGAAAATTTGTGGAACTGTAGCAGAAGTTGTGAAATGTTAGCAAACTGACCAAGTTAAGGTAAACAAATGGAAGCTAACATTAGCCACCATTAGCTCCCAGTCATACCAGAACAAGCACGACAGTATCACCAACAGCTATTGAGTGTATTAACTTGATTAATAATGCATTTTATTGCTTTTGAATTACACTTTTTTATGTTTTTTCTTGATTCAGAAATTACGCTTTAATGTGGTGAGTTTTTATTAGCATTTTGTGACTAAAATGTTCTAATTTCAGTTATTTCTTACAAACCTCAGTATTTTTTTATTTTTTTTACAAAGGCCACTCTGACGAAAGCCAAAGCTAAAGTCTGAAACTGTGTGTGAAACCGAACGGACCCTTCCTGTTGCTTGCCGGTCTTTCTGCTCCACATGTGGCGGCTCACCTGAGCTCTCTGCCTGTATTGTTGCCAGCCTGCCGACAGCAACAATGAGCACCTGTGTTCTCTTTGGGCGGCTGAGACGGGCTGCTGTACGCTCAGGTAATGCGATCTAGCTGCAATGATTATGAGACAAAACTCAAACTCAATGAGACAAGACGGTAAAAAAGAGGGTTAACTAGTAGCTGATATAAATAAACAAGATTCATCATCCTCTCTGACTGTAGGACCAACAGATCAATATCATCACGACACGTTTTGCTAGAATTGGACCATAAACCTCTAACTGCTAAACTATGACTGAAAACGTAATAATTACACTGGAGATATTATATACATCTTTAATGTTGCAGAAGTACCAAACTACTCTCTGGTTGTATAGAAGTCTATGCTTCATGTGTTAAAGCTGCATTCTCTCTCCTGACCACCAGGGGGTGACTCCTCTGGATGTATAGAAGTATATGATAAAATGACTCTACTACCACCAGGGGGCGACTCCTCTGGTTGTATAGAAGTATATGAGAAAATGACTCTACTACCACCAGGGGGCGACTCCTCTGGTTGTATAGAAGTCTAGCTGCATTCTCTCTCCTGACCATCAGGGGGTGACTCCTCTGGTTGTATAGAAGTCTATGCATCATGTGTTAAAGCTGCATTCTCTCTCCTGACCACCAGGGGGCGACTTCTCTGGTTGTATAGAAGTCTATGCTTCATGTGTTAAAGCTGCATTCTCTCTCCTGACCACCAGGGGGCGACTCCTCTGGTTGTATAGAAGTCTATGCTTCATGTGTTAAAGCTACATTCTCTCTCCTGACCACCAGGGGGTGACTCCTCTGGTTGTATAGAAGTCTATATAAATTACTTCTACTTACTCTACTAATTATTACTTAATGTATTCCCTCAGTAAACATTGTAAACATGAGTTTATGTCTCAATCTCTAGTTTCAAGTCTTCTTCACTACAGAAGTCCACGGACCAACGGGTGACATCACGGTCTGCGGCCACGACGTGAAACCAGAAGCAGAAAGATTCCTGATCCCTTTTTCGTTGATGGATATTGATCGTTGGAGGTTTCCTTTGCCACGGTTACAGACAGACTGCACATCTTAATGTTTCCCAAGAGGTCAGAGACGTATGGAGCGATTCCTGGCGGAGAGCTTCTCCGCCGCACCGACAGACGGCTGACAGAGCGTCCTCCAGAGCGTCCTCCAGAGCGTCCTCCAGAGCGTTCAGATGGTCAGCGGTTAACCTTTCACCCCAATGGAAGGGAGCCGTGAGCCTGACGCTCCCTCAGTCTGTGTCACCTCACGCTGACTATTAATCACAGATTTGGTAAATCCCCCAAAATGTGCTGCACACTCGTTTTGTCAGCCTGCTGCCTGCTGGTGAGTCATTATTTCACTCAACACATCAGAACACTGAGAGACACAATATTGTTACATTTGTCGCAGTGACCGGAGTTGATCAATACTATGGATCCTCTGTGATGGCCGAGGAGTACACCATACATTGTAATGATAAATCTGGCCGATTCATCACTAAATCAGGTGTGAGCCCTTAGACATGTTATTCTTTTTCCATTCATCGCTTTAGTGTTTTCAGTTTGTAAAACAAGGCGATGATGACGTACTAAACATTCGGGTGTGAAGAGAGATTTCAGAAGCTGACAATTAAATCAAACATAATTGTATGAACATAAATATAAAGTTGTGTGAGTGCTAACACACGTATAGCGATGCAAGTGGTTGTTGTTAGAAACTTTATTAACATACATTCTTATTAGAAAACACATTTAGTTTCATGCATTTATTAACGCCCCGAATCACGTATATGGAACCGTTAAGAAAAGTTATATAATTTTAAAGTGTCACCTGAAATTTAAAATATAATTTCAATATTGTTTTTCACCCTATATGAGGAGCAGTTCGCAGTATTTTTTTCCCAGCTCTTCAAGATTATCTGCAGATCTTTTTTTTCAGGCTGCAACAAATTATAAGTAATAGAAGACTGGACTGAAACGAAATAAAAAGAAACCAATTTAAAGTAAAATTAAACTAAAATGAGTTAGTTTATGAATAGTTTTTCTTATAAATGTGGTAAAAGAGGAGAGAAACTAAATATATGTTCATGAAGCTCACAAACTTGTCAACCTTTTTTTTTATGAGTTTAGAGATTCTGTGTTCAGAATTTTGGGGCCTGGACATCGAGAAGAATACGAGGAATGTGTTTCCAGAGCTAAAACATTTGTAAAAAATGATGATAGGAGAGTATTTTGGCGTAGATGTAAACAGTCATTTGTTGTGTTGCTGTAAATAAAGCATGAAAGTTAAACCGACTAAGAGAAGAATCAGTTCATGAAACATCAACCTGTGTTTATAAATCAGAATAATGCGCCAGTGGAAGAAACTCTCAGCGGTTCCATTCAGATTCTGTGAGTTCAAAGCTTATGAAGAGGATCCATCATGCATATCTCTGGGCTGAGCATGTAATTGGGTTGGGTTTTCCGTAATATGAATGGATCCATGGATATCCATTAGATTGAGATGTAATTCGAATATCGCTCGAGGCAACCTCCATGTGTAGACCTCATCCAAACTCGTCTCCGGTGTGTGTTTTTACGGACGGACGCACAACGCATCCGAGCGACAAGAATGAGGACGTGATTACTCCGAGTTCCAGATCATTTTATTGGGACGCCAATAACCTGCAGGGAAGGAAAACACAATCTGTGTCGGCCAGCGGCAGCACCGCCTGGTGGAGAGGAGGTTCCTGCAGACTGCATTACTGCACTGACTTTCAAGGGAAAGTGTCAATGAAAAATAACTGGGCTGTGTTTTACCCAGTGATGGGGACTTCTCAGCGCTGTGAGCGCTACGAATTATTCCACTCTGAAACTAATGTCACTCGCTTTTTAAATGTCCTTCTGCTTATTGCAGACATATGGCATGTTACTCTGGAAGATCTGCGCAGTGCCCATTTCCTCCAATGCAAACAAGAGAATAATACGAGACTGAAAGTCTAAATAGAGACAAGAGAAAGGAGCCAATCGCCTCTGCGGAGTCCGTTAATCTCTGATAATGGACTCCTTAAGGGGTATTATCCTGCTTATACAATGGTCACTTGTCAAAGAAAAAAAAAAAGACCATTAATTTGTATTTCCATGCGTTTTTTTCACAATCCATTCACTCCATCTACCTTGTGACCCTGAGCGATTCTTGTGCAATGGAAATGTTGTTCATGACTCCAGTAAATAGGACAGACCTCAGATGCGACGGGAGATATTTGTGGTTTTCTCTAGAACCCTTTGACACAGCTACTAGCCAGAAAGCTAAAGCTATATGCTGGAAGGAGTCAAAGTAGTGGAGGAAGTGTCGCTGCCCCTGGGACCTTCATCTATTGCACTCGTATGACAAATTATTATTTGAAGTGTTTTTATGGGAATCATTTCTCGGAACAACAGGGGGCCTTCGGTGTGTGAATGTTGAGCCACTGCCATGGGTGTGAATGGGTGAATGATGTCACCCGGTGTTAAAAAAGCACTTTGAGTGGTCGGGAGACTAGAAAAGCGCAGTACAAGTACAAGTACAAGTACAAGTACAAGTACAAGTCCGTTTACCATTTACCAACACGTCAGCTGACAGGAGAAGACGGTAGCAGTAGCAGTTTCCAAGACACACTTATTGAAGCTTAAGACTCTCCCTGCATGTATTCATCCTAAATGAACTGTAAAACAGACCAGTTTTAAAACTTGTAAAATGAACTAGGATGCACACTAGATGTCAGCACATTCCTTGCATGCCCTGTCTACTTAGGAAGTAGCGGATGAGTATGTTGGGCTCTCTTCCGGTATCAGTGCTATGGGTGCACACGGTTCTGCGTATCTGCACACGAGCTAATGAACTCATTAACTAATGAACTAATTAACTAATGAACTCATTAACTAATGAACTAATTAACTTCACCAAGTGCCTTCAGGTGCCGTCTGAACCGGAGTCAGACAAAGTAGAAACAAAGCCAAATGAGATTAAAATGCAACTTGGAGCAAAGAGTGATGTCGCTGTCGTTGAGGTTGCCACCAGAAGATGGCGCCGTTTCTTCACAGATATCCACTGAAACCTGTTGGGGGTCCTGCTGGTTTTATTCCTCTAGTCATCCAATCAGAGGTTGAGACCACCTGGTGCGTCAGGTGAGTAAATGCAGGACAAAAAAAACTAAAAAAACATCATGAAACCAGGAGGTTCCTCCCCTGAAATCACATGTTGCGTTTGACATGCAACGTGCAGCTTTGCTGTCGCTGCAAAATTGGATTCACATGTGAGAGATTTTAAATCTAAAAAGATGCCGTGCATGGCTTTCTGTTTTTAGATGTCGAACACTTTCACAACATGTAAAAAACATGTGAAATATAAAATAAAACCAATGCAGGATCCATATTATATATATATATATATATATATATATATATATATATATATATATATATATATATATATATATATATATTACAGGTACTGTACTGCAGTATTCACATCATGTACTGAGGTAGAGTTACAGGTACTGTACTGAAGTATTCACATATACTGAGGTAGAGTTACAGGTACTGAAGTATTCACATCATGTACTGAGGTAGAGTTACAGGTACTGTACTGAAGTATTCACATATACTGAGGTAGAGTTACAGGTACTGAAGTATTCACATCATGTACTGAGGTAGAGTTACAGGTACTGTAGTATTCACATCATGTACTGAGGTAGAGTTACAGGTACTGTACTGCAGTATTCACATCATGTACTGAGGTAGAGTTACAGGTACTGTAGTATTCACATCATGTACTGAGGTAGAGTTACAGGTACTGTACTGAAGTATTCACATCATGTACTGAGGTAGAGTTACAGGTACAGGAGTCTGAAGTCTAGAACCACGAGACTGACAAACAGTTTCTACCCGCAGGCCATCAGGCTGGTGAACAGCACACACACACACACACACACACACACACACACACACGCACGCACACACACACACACACACACACACACGCACGCACGCACGCACACACACACACACACACACACACACACACACACACACACACACACACACACACACACACACACAGTAGACTGCAGCAGAGTGAGTATCTGGACATCATCTGGGGCTCCACCCAAGATCTCACCCCGTGGGGTCAAAATGATCACAAGAACAGTGAACAAAAATCCCAGAACCACACAGGGGGACCTAGTGAATGACCTGCAGAGAGCTGGGACCAAAGGAACAAAGGCTACCATCAGTAACACACTGCGCCGCCAGGGACTCAGATCCTTCAGGGCCAGACGTGTCCCCCTGCTCAAGCCAGTACATGTCCGGGCCCGTCTGAGGTTTGCGAGAGAGCATTTTGATGATCCAGAAGAGGATTGGGAGAATGTCATAGGAAACCAAAATAGAACTTGTTGGAAAAGAAGAACACCATACCGACTGAAGCATGGGGTGGAAACGTCATGCTTTGGGGCTGTTTTTCTGCAAAGGGACCAGGACGACTGATCCGTGTAAAGGAAAGAATGGAGCCATGTATCGTGAGATTTTGAGTGAAAACCTCCTTCCATCAGCAAGGGCATTGAAGATGAAACGTGGCTGGGTCTTTCAGCATGACAATGATCCCAAACACACCGCCGGGCAACAAAGGAGTGGCTTCGTAAGAAACAGTTCAAGGTCCTGGAGTGGCCTAGCCAGTCTCCAGATCTCAACCCCGTAGAAAATGTTTGGAGGTCCATGTTTAATCATTGTTAAATACGCTGCTAATGTAATGGTTAGCCTATGCATACACCTCGAACTAGCTGACGTTATTGCTAATGTTAGCAGGGCTCTCAAGTTTTGAAGACAGGCAAGAGTGACATATATCCCCCGGGAGCCGTTGTGTATATATATATATATATATATATATATATATATATATATATATATATATATATATATATATATATATATATATATATATATTACGCCCCTGGGTCAGAACAACAGTTACCGGTTCTATCTCGTCACATACCTCTGCAACTTGCAAATATAATGTGTTTTAACTATTAATATATATATACAAATATATTTGTTTATATTTATATATAAAAGCTACTGGTATTGGACCTGAGGGTTAAGAAACTAAATAGTTTTGAACGTTTGCACGTTTTTAGATTATTTATTTTCCGTGTACGAGAATGGAAAGTCAACATCATAATGAAACACACACACACACACACACACACACACACACACACACACACACACACACACACACACACACACACACACACACACTTTTACATCTCTCACAAAATTCACTCTCACTATAAGTTTGGGTTCAGAGGTCTGTCCAAAAGCATCCCACTTCATCAGATCCAGCTCACCTGCAGGTGGTGATCAGGTCACAGCTGTGTATGCAATAGGAATAATTCCACTAATGATTGAGTATTTGGTTGTATTCATGATGAATCTATCATGGCATGACTGTTCTCGTGTTTTTCAGGTTTTTTGGAGAAGACCTTGTATCTTTTATCCACTTATCATGATGCACTTCCAACATATGGAAAGTGTGCAGCTGCCTGTTGGTCATGGACACCTGGAGCTTATGAAAATAATGTGGTTGTTGAGACCAAATCTTATTTTTAATTGTGTGTAGTCATATCAGTGGAAAGACTGGAAAATATGTTTTCAATTTAAACAATGTACTTAAATGTTTGTTTCCATGTAGCTTTCAACTTCTTTTTTTAAGTTGAGTTTAATTGTACAGTTAATATTGCAGCATTGGATGTAATTGCAGGGATTGCTGCAGAGTGAAGGTGATCCACATATACATATTGTATTCAGTGTTGGGGTAGTTACTCAGAAAAAGAAAATTGTAACTAGATTACTTTACTAGTTACTGCATTTGAAAAGTAACTTCACTACTAGTTACTTTACTTTCCATTTTTTTATGCAAATGTCCAAATTAACCGTAAAGATACCTGGACAAACATCATGGCCCTTTCATCACCTTATTTTCAATAAAGGGCGTCTCTTAGCCTTTCCACATAGTGTATTGTAAACATGTAAAACAAAATGGCACATAAAACTCAGCCGTTAACTTGAAGGAACATTAACCCTGTTCACACTGTCTGACCAAAGAAATATGCCTCACTTTAAAATCAACAACCAACAGGATCCAAGAGGCTGTGCATGGTGGGGACATTCAGGTCAAACAGCAGAACACATTGAAAACAGGCTTTTGAAACATGAGACCCCACTAAACCAAATGTTTAAGAACAAAACCAGCTTGTTATAGGAATCATTGTAGTGGTTTAAGAAAGATAGAAACATAAATGGTACTTTTGGTGACTGGACGCTGCAGCTGAGCGGACTGATCGCTGGAGGTTCATACTAGAGTGAAGACGATCACAGATTAAACTCAAGTTATATATTTAATCTGTTAAATTATTCACCATCTGGTTCAAATATGTTCATTGTAGGTTTGAACCACAAACTACTGTCTTCTAAGATTGTATTTGTTGTTTCCCTCAATAACTTGTATTATGCATGTCATTAAAATCAGAGAGCTGGAGAGAGGAAACGCTTTTTACACGTAATGAAGAGAAACTATATTTATACTGTGGGTTATTTTATAATGATGTCACAATCAGACTCATTCCGCCAGTAGAAATGGATCCTGCGCGTATAAGCAGGACACATCACAGTATATAAATACTCAATGCAGATTATTAAACGGTAACAGACGACAGAGAAAACATCTCCACTCTGACACTCATGATACCTGTGTCTTTATTAATGTGAGTAGTAGTTTAACGCCATTAAATCAACTATTTTAAGTGCATTTTTATTGGAATGTTTGCTAAAAACTCTCCGGACAAAACTCCGTCAGCTGTTAAAGCGACTAACAGCTGATCAGATGTGATCAGATGTGATCAGATGTGATCAGATGTGATCAGATGTGATCCGCTGTCAGTCGGTCAGTCATCAGAAACCTACGTCGCTTCACGTGACGCTTCAGAGGAAAGGACGTCTCATGTCTATTAAAACATATTTCCTCGCGTCTTCTCTTGGTTGAGGGAAGCGGGGATGCGTGTAGAGACTTGGGACGTACCTGTGATTGGCTGTTCATCAGGAAGTGTCGTGTGACTCGCGCGCCGCTAAAAGAGAACTTTTCGGACTGGTAAACATGTCTTGAGTAACGCAGGAACGTGCGTTACTGAGGTCTAGTAAAGTAGTGTAGCTACCAATGTGTTGAGTGTAATGTGTTACTTTACTTCGTTACCTATAAAAGTAATTACGTTACTGTAATCCGTTACTTTGTAACTCGTTACCCCAACACTGCTTGTATTTGTCTAATCATCCTTGTATTTAAGTCTATTGCGTCTATTTGATCAAACTTAACAGCTCAATCTCCATGGAAAATGAAACATTCAATTTATCTTTATGTTTCTAATGTAATATGATCCAATGGGAGCAACATTGTGATAAGGTTGGTAGCACAGGCTGCCAGCTGTAGCCCATTAAAAATGCTATCATGATGGAATATGAGGCTGATGTCAGAAGCTGATCAAAACTCTGAACTTCCCATTTTGTGGTTCATGACACTTAAACAAAATGTGTTGGGATAAAAAAAAAAAATCACAATCAATCCCTTTTTATTTTGCACAAGCACAGATCAACTCAAGAAATAATAATTGGTATCAATACAAAATAACTGCAGGAAACAGCATTGATCATGTGAAACAAGGCATTTCCCACATGCCAACAGCGTGTTACATTACTTTAAATGATACATTGTACAGTTTTAAACGGTCACTCTTAACCCTACAACACTAACGTCGGGTGATTTTTACCCGTGTGATTGTGATTACGTAATTTTCATTGTTGCTTTTGTCTAAGTTGCGCGGGTCCTTGTGTGTCTTCATGCTGCTCACTGGCGTCATCAAAGGTAGTCTCTCTGCTCCAATCCCTGTTTTTTTGAAAAGCCACATGTTCGGGTAAAATATAACCAACGTTAGTGGTACAACAATTTTGGGTGGATGTTACCACTGAGGGGAGACGGTGCCTTCACCGGACAAGGCTCACATGTCCCCGGAACGTGTGGACCAGAGAACAAGTTCATAGTTCCATTATTTATATTTATAATCATGTTTCCTTGACGATTCCCACATTTTTCACACGATTGAGCCTTTTTTTAGGGTCCCCCATGATACCCGTTTTTGTTTGAGAAGTTCTATAGGGTAAAATAAAGGAAGAGTACTTCAATTTGCCTTGTATTGTGGTATTTTGATGGGACGTATATTGGGACGTACTATATTGATAGTATAAACGCATTATATTTGCAAGTTGCAGAGGTATGTACCCATATGTCCTCGCTTCCACGGGAACATATGGGAACATACCTCTGCAAGTTGCAGAGGTATGTGACGAGATAGAACCTGTAACTCTTGTTCCGACCTGGGGGCGTATATACATTTTTAAAATAACCACTGTGAGATGTCTTCTGCTGATATGACTCTCCTGAAGCTGCTTTGGTTCAACACCGTTTTATTCATGTGTCTGCATTCAAGACGAGGACAAAGGACACTTGTAACAGTGTAAAATGTAATTGAACATGTAATGTAATTAATGTCATGTAATATAATTGTAAAATTAAGTAGGATTTTTTAATTATAAAATGTCCCTTTGTAAGATTTAAATTTAAAATTAAAAACGTGCAATTGAATAAATAGATGCACTTCCGGTCCGGCCCAGACTGTCTTTTACGTACACGCTAGCTAGCTTAGCTTCATTCATTCAGCAACATCCATGAAAATATGTTAAACTGGCTGAAATCAGGAAGCTGTCAGGTGGGACATCTGAAGCTGTCAGTCATAAAAGAGGAGAGGGACAGAGAGAGAGAGGGAGGAGCCGGAGGGAGAGAAACAGAGAGGTGCTGGGGAGAGACCGGGAGAAGAAATCACCGGGAGTCGGAGGAAGAGGAGACGGAGGAGACCGAGAAGGAGGAAGAGATATCAGACAAACCGGGAGCACAGAGACCCATCGAAGAGTCAAGGTGAAGAAAGAGGAAACGAGAGTGAGCATCAGACTGGGGAAAAAAGAGGAATTATGATGACAATTATCTGGGTCTGGGCTTCACTTGGATTGGAATGCAGATTGCCTGAAGCCACAGTGCGTGTTGTGCAGTGAGGTTCTGGCTAACAGCTGTCTGAAGCCTCTTATTTGCGCCGCCACCTGAACACCAAGCATGCCAGTGCAAGTCAGAAGCCCCTTACATTTTTTAGATCCAAATTGGAAGAGTTACAAAACAGCTAAAAACAATTGCAGTCTCATTCACGTGAGTCTCTCACTTTCTCCCTCTCTATCTCTCTTGCTGCGCTGCATGTGAACATCCTCATATGGACTCCTCCTTTTTTATTTATATCTGTTTCTGAGCCTATGCATGTGCCACTCTTTGTTCTTTACGTGGCTTACTGTGTTTAAGTAAAAACATGTGAAATGCAATCTCTGCGACTCCGCGGAAGGCGCTTAAAGTTGAGAATATTTCAACTTTTAAGAGCGCCGAAAAAAACTCTAGAAAACGCGTCGCGCGGCATTTAAAAAGCGCGCATTAAAAAGGCGCGCCGTACCATAGGAAAATGGTTTTGCTAGCGACACGTTTTTGAGAGTCGCGTCTGGTGTGAACGGCCCCTTAATGCTCTTTAAAAGTGACGCCTTGTGTCACTGACATTTATACAGCAGACTAAATCCTGTAACAAACGCCATCCTGGACATGCAGAGGCAACGTGGGACCAGGTCTAGGGAAGCTACGTTCAACTTCTCGGATTTCACTTTTCACAAATGACGACGCCTTTCTGGATTCTATTGGCTCCCAGTGCTGTCAATCTTGTCTTAATTCTACTGGCTCTGACCTTTCCAAAGAGGTGTCGTTTTCTGAAATCGGCCCATCCCCCACTGAGCTAGAGCGCACCATCAGGTCCCGCAGGAGCCGCCTGCTAGAAGACCCTGGCCATGACGCACGAGGTCACACGAGGTCACACGAGGTCACCGCGCAGCAGCAAGTAGATCACAGCAGCAGCTTGGGTTGGTTCGCGATTTATAAGTGCTTTTTGCAAATATTTGATCACAATGGCGGCCAGATACAGGCGGTACCTGACCAACGACGAGATACTTGTGATTATTTTTTTGATAAAAATAAAATCTGTTAATTCAGTTAATTTGTGTGCTTATTTTATTTAATAAAAAAATCATAAGAAAATGCTGCATTTGGATGTATTGATCACCATAAGTAATATACAAGTGCAATATATGGTTTGGTACATGATAAAATTCAAATGGCACAGATGGTGCCCACATGTGCCCAAATGTGGTACTTTGTGGTACTTACTTTGGTACTTTGTGGTACTTACTTTGGTACTTTGTGGTACTTACTTTGGTACTTTTCGCTCCTCCTCTCCTCCTCTTCACCTCTTCTTTCTCTCCTTCTGGATAAATGATTGTCTCTTCAATGCACATTACTAACTCTACTTTCTTTTTCCATGGATTCGTGGCTGCCTGCTGATACAACCATGGCCCTGCTGATGCAACTGGCCTGGAGCCGTCCTGCCAGCTGCCATGGCCCTGCTTTCTCCTCCCACTGCCCCTGGGATGCCCCTCCTCTCTACCTCCTTCTGCTTAATGGATCGTGGTTATCTGGATCATGGACCATGCATACTACTCATTATATGAATCATTTCTGTCACATTCATTGAATGTGCTGTAACTCTGTTACGTTATTCATTCTGGCCACATGACATCTATTGCTTCTGTCCATCCGGGGAGAGGGATCCTCCTCTGTTGCTCTCCCTCAGGTTTCTTCCCCCTTTTTTTCCCTGTGAAAGGGTTTTTACTATCTTTATTGGGGGAGTTTTTCCTGATCCGATGTGAGGATGTCATGTGTACAGATTGTAAAGCCCTCCGAGGCAAACTTGTATTTGTGATGTTGGGCTATACAAATAAACTGAATTGGATTGGATTGAATCACATGGACTGCTGAGTGGCACCAGTTGCTCATCATTGTTGGCAGTTGGATGGTAAAAAAAGAAGAATAAAACCTTCTTATCAAACACAGCAGCACCGTGTTGTACTTTACTCATTAGAATAGACAGTTGATCTTTCTGTTTGCTTTTATCATTAAACTCGTTTTCTGCAGGACTACTCCTCACCCTGAAGGGCTTTCACAGCAAACAGAGATCTACATGATGAACTTGTGTTTGTCTTCAGCAGCTCTGAATCATCCTTAGATAAAGAAATGAATAATAATAATGGGCGTTCAGCAGTTTGAAGAGATTGTAAAGCCCTCCGAGGCAAACTTGTATTTATGATGTTGGGCTATACAAATAAACTGAATTGAATTGAATGTGCTCAAATGCTCATTTGAGTCCTCACCTGAATGTTCTCTGTTCTAAACCCTCTCTAACTTTGTTCTGCTTCACTTTTTCAAAGTCAACCTTTGCAGAGAGAATGTTCACATATTGTGTTATTTGGGAGAAGTTCAGACCTTATGAATGCATCATTTCAAAGAAATAATCATCCTGAAAGTGCTTTTTTTCTAGGCGGACCTGAAAACTTTAAATTTTTTGCTGTGTGCCATCTTCATTTACTCTTAACCAGTAACATATAGACTGATAATTACACATCTGAACAACATCTCAAATTATAAATGTTTATAATAACACCAAGATTATTCAAACAGCCCTAGTGGTTGCAGAGATACACCCTTTTTAGTTTGGGGATGACATTTTCGAGCAGAAACAGCATGGGGCTAAAAAGGTTAGCTAGAAAGAGCCAGGTCACAGTGACCTGATGGGCTTAACTCCTGCCAAACCCTGTTATGTGTACAGAGGCAAACATTATGCTTATGTAAGTGGGCCTGAGTGTCATTACAGCTGTGGCTTCTCTGATAATGAACCCTTCTTCTACACCCCTGTGGATAAAGCTGTGGATAATGGATCTTCCTATAATTAATGTATAGCTCTTTGACAGTGTTGGGGTAACGAGTTACAAAGTAACGGATTACAGGAACGATATTACTATTATAGGTAACGAAGTAAAGTAACGCATTACACTCAAAATATTGGTAACTACACTACTTTACTAGACCTCAGTAACGCGCTAACTCTGCCCCCAAATCAATGAAAAATATGCCCAATAGTAATTGACATGGAAATAGATAATGAAGCAAATATCAATGACATGAACACCGTTGTGTGGTTATTGAAACTGCTTCATCTTCCAGTCAGTTTGTCCAGGACAGACACAGTTCAGCTCCACACCCTCCTCACTCTGTTTGTCAGTCACTCCCTCCTCATCAACCCTCATTCCTTCTCCTGGGCCTCACGCCCTTCTCACCTGCAGCCTTCCCTCATTAGACCCTCCCTATTTAGTTCTCCTCACTTGTGCTTTTGCGACCGAGCGCTCCAGCATTCCCTTGGTTGGATTACGGATCTGCCTGTTCTGACATGTGATTCCCTGCCTGCCTCTTTTTGGACTTGTTTGCTGCACGGACTGCTCTCCCGGTGTTGGACCCTGCCTGTACCCAGTGAAGTAATTATCTTTGTCTCAGAGTTGTGCTTTTGGTTTTCTGTTTGACGCACAAAATGACTGACGACTGCAGGGTCAAGTGAATGCATGAAGCTATTTCCATAAGACACCTCAAGCATGAATGCGTATGCAGCTAAAACCACTGTTAAAGATAATCTTGCCATCTTTTTCAGCGCTGCACTAGAATTCCTGCTGTGATCTATTGGTTGTCTGATCTTAAATAACAGTCAAGAGCTCACCGGTCCTCAACACAAACATCCAAGAGGACACCGTTCTTCCAGCACAGAATTAAATGAGTAAGTATCGGGCTGAGTATATTAAGTAAAATGCAAATTAATACATGGAAACTGGTTAAGATGATGAATAAGGGTGGGAAGCAGTCTGGAAAACACAGTTCTACTGACCTGCTTCAACTATGATAATCAATTTGAATTGATAAACTCTAGGAAGATTTTTTTTTTTTTGCATTAAATAAATTTTCAATGGTATCTTTATTATAAAAATCAAGGTAGTGTATTTTCCTCTGACCTTTAAATATAGCTGCTTCTTGACGTGTATATAACACGATAATGCAATCCCTTACACTCTTGGAGCTTTGCTACTGCACACAACAGTAATGTATTCATAGTTTGGATGTTGCTTGCAGGTTTTCAGGATATTCTGCCATTAATTTAATCCAGAACACCGGCTCTCCAGCAGAGTTGAAACGTACATTTAAGTTTCATTTTGGGGGTAACGTTATCACGTAGCCTCTTGACATGTGGCAAGACTAAGAGGCTCAGAGGCACAGACGGACGTATCCGCTCACTTCAAAATAAAACACATTTTTCTCTTTTTTTCCATTCTTTCTGTGCCCCCGGTACTAAGGGGATCTTGCGTCACTCGCTCGCAGACAGAGCTGCTTTTGAGTGATTCGACAGCATGGCACCAACACGTAAACCTTTAAAGGAGTTTACTGATACTGTTTTATTACCATGTGACTGCGCCTGGGCCGGCAGAGTTAGTTTAGGTTCAGTTACTTAACTTATTGTTATGCACCTTCAACACACACCACTCTCACGGCGAAACCGTCAGAGTTGGTAGCTCTGCCTCCGCAAGTTGTGACGAGATAGAACCTGTAACTGTTGTTCCGACCTGGGGGCGTATATACATTTTTAATGTAACCACTGTGAGATGTCTTCTGCTGATATGACTCTCCTGAAGCTGCTTTGGTTCAACACCGTTTTATTCATGTGTCTGCATTCAAGACGAGGACAAAGGACACTTGTAACAGTCTGCCTCTTGACAAGGATCCTTTGTTACTGAGCAATAATACAATATTTATACAGAATAAATACGGTGAACATTAAACAGTGATCGTATAGTGATTTCTTTTACATAATAAAATAAATGAAAAGGAACAGAAAATCTCTAAAAACATGAGAAATACAAAACACCAGAACAACACACTGTACATACCTGCATTCAAGACAAGGACAAAGGACACTTGTAACAGTCTGCTTCTGTATAAACAGACGACATTGTGTTAGCATCGCGCGCTAGCGTCATGCTAGCATAAGCTAACTACTAGCGACGTTAATGTTGACAATAAAACGAGTAGTTTACACAAAACCAGGTGAATACAGTAACTTTACTACAACTAACGCCCTCTCAACTCTCACATTTATATTATTTACACAACTTTTCTATAAACATTTGGACATATTACCTTGACAAGGATCCTTTGTTACTGAGGATTTCCCACAGTCCTTTGCGGTGTATATATACAGTGGAGGTACAAATTTACAACAGCAGGTGGCACAGTTTTCCCTTTTTAGCTGCATTTATAATGCATCCTTTTCAACTATGAGATATATATATATATATATATATATATATATATATATATATATATATATATATATATATATATATATATATATATATACACACACCCCGTCAACGGCTCCCGGGGGATATATGTCACTCTTGCCTGTCTTCAAAACTTGAGAGCCCTGCTAACATTAGCAATAACGTCAGCTAGTTCGAGGTGTATGCATAGGCTAACCATTACATTAGCAGCGCACATTTCCCGTATTTAACAATGATTAAACATGGACTTACCTGAAAGAGACGCATGGGCATCATCTCGCGGTTTCGTTCTTTTCCTTTTTTCTGACCCTGACTCCTGTTGTCTTTGAGGCCATCTTTTTAAGCTTACTGTCAAAGTTCGCCACTCTTGAAGTTGAATGTATTTGTTTGGGGGTGGGGGTCACCATCGTAACTTTTTTGAGCAGTTAAATATCTCTTGTTCTGCCTGTTTTGTGATGTACACATGCCTAAAAGGTGCCTATATTTCTATACTAAAATAATATCGACATTATAACTATGATGGTTTTTGTGTTGCATATTTTGTTGTGCCCCCGCAAAGACATGTGTAACTCATTTCAGGAATCGGTCATGGCTGAGGAAGCAAAGACGACTTGTTTTCAGGGAGGTTTTGTGCAAAACTTTCAGGTCTACATGCAACACTCGGAAGAGCACAAGGCTGTTTTCCAATTTCTTCACAACTTCCTGCCTGGAGAATTTAAAAGGTAACGTACCAGAGGAAGGGCTCTGACTGCTGATCTTGTTTTTCAGGACATTCCCCCTCTGGCCAGCAATCTGCAACCACAATAGAAATATTTCAAATGTCATCTGCACGTCGGTAAAGCAACAGGAACAAATCAGAAAAGAAATTAGAATGTGTAATTTTCAGTATATATAAAAGCTACTGGTATTGGACCTGGGGGTTAAGAAACTATTGTTTTGAACACGTTTTTAGATTATTTATTTTCCGTGTAAGAATGTAACGTGAAGTCAACATAACTAAACTTTACAGTATGTGCGTTTGATTACAATTATCCTTTTACCTTTCCATCTCTCATATGTTGCAGAATCGGATTAGATAAAAGCAGCCTGGATGTTCTTGGTGTTGGAAGTGGTGGAGGTATGTGACGAGATACAACTGGTAACTGTTGCTTGGACACATGTTGTGGTTTGTTGAGGTCACTTTGGCTCGTTACAAACTGGGCGAGTGTAAGGGATTGCATTATCGTGTGGTTTATGTTGTGTTTATGATGTATTTAATTCCCCCCCCCCCCCCAAGTTTTTAATGTTAATTCCTAGAGTTTATCAATTAAAATTGTCCCATATAAACAGTGATGAGCTTTAAGGTCAAAATGTGGACCCAGATAAAAAGACATCAGGCAGGCAAGTGAAATGAACAAAGGCGAGCTTTGATAAGAAAGCTGTTTGTAAACCAGGAAACCAAGTGAGCATGAGACAAAATGAACTGAGATACGCAGACAGCCTTACACTGAAAGAGGGAAAGCTCCCAGAAAGAGTCCCAATCTTAACACTCAGACTTTAAGGTGCGCTCCTGCAGAGTCCATGAGGGTTCAGGGCGTCCCCTTGTCAAATCATTGAGCGTTTATGTGGGCTCTCTTACAGACGTTTTGAGCCCTTTCCTTAACTCTGCATTTCTGCGGACTTTGACTCAGGGAATTAATTCATAGCTGACACTAGAAGATCATAGAGTACATGGATGTTTGGACAGGCAACATCCAAGTCATTGTTCTCATCTAAAATGATAAGTTTGTGAAACAAACAACACCTTTCTCACACAAACACATATACAGTGGGGAAAAAGTATTTAGTCAGCCACCAATTGTGCAAGTTCTCCCAGTCAAAAAGATGAGAGGCCTGTACGTGTCATAGGTATACCTCAACTATGAGAGACAGAATGAGAAAAGAAAATCACTGTCTGATTTTTAAAGAATTTATTTGCAAATTATGGTGGAAAATGAGTATTTGGTCAATAGCAAAAGTTCATCTCAATACTTTGTTATATACCCTTTGTTGGCAATGACAGAGGTTCAACGTTTTCTATAAGTCTTCACAAGGTTTTCACACACTGTTGCTGGTATTTTGGCCCATTCCTCCATGCAGATCTCTAGAGCAGTGATGTTTTGGGGCTGTTGCTGGGCAACACGGACCTTCAACTCCCTCCAAAAATTTTCTACGGGGTTGAGATCTGGAGACTGGCTAGGCCACTCCAGGACCTTGAAATGTTTCTTACGAAGCCACTCCTTTGTTGCCCGGCGGTGTGTTTGGGATCATTGTCATGCTGAAAGACCCAGCCACGTTTCATCTTCAATGCCCTTGCTGATGGAAGGAGGTTTTCACTCAAAATCTCACGATACATGGCTCCATTCTTTCCTTTACACGGATCAGTCGTCCTGGTCCCTTTGCAGAAAAACAGCCCCAAAGCATGATGTTTCCACCCCATGCTTCAGTCGGTATGGTGTTCTTTTCCAACAAGTTCTATTTTGGTTTCCTATGACATTCTCCCAATCCTCTTCTGGATCATCAAAATGCTCTCTCGCAAACCTCAGACGGGCCCGGACATGTACTGGCTTGAGCAGGGGGACACGTCTGGCCCTGAAGGATTTGAGTCCCTGGCGGCGTAGTGTGTTACTGATGGTAGCCTTTGTTCCTTTGGTCCCAGCTGCTCCATTTCATACCAAACTTAGTAGTTATCATCAATGGCACTGGATCATCAATGCTGCATTGAAATTTATTTGATATCTCATTGCGTTGAGGAGATATCGACCAATCAAACTCTTAGGGGCGTGTCTTGTTTTTAAACACTCATAACATTAAAACTATTTGGACAAACAACTCCAAACTTGGGGTATATGTGCACATCACATCCTCTAACTTGCAATAAATCAGGCGTCCAGTTTGAACAATAGAGGGCGCTACAGTACTTCGGCCAATTTGCCATTTTTGGCCCATTTATGCTAATTTTAGCATATATTTGCATTTACGCCAAATATTACTCCTCCTACAAATTTCAGACAATCGACTTAAATTCTGTTCTAAAGTGATATCAAGACCCTCAGGAGTATGGCTTGTGGGAATTGACGTTTACGGGGACGCAAAGACGCGCCTACTTTGAGCTAACCGCTATATGAGTGAAAGCTGTTGTAACTCCTCCATACATGATGCTATTGCCCCAATGCTCCTCATACATGATACTGGTCCATGCCTGAGGACATCTACATGACAAATGTTCAGATTAGCCAGTGGGTGGCGCTATGACAAAGGAAATCAGCCAAACTGCATCCCATTTACAGGCCATTTTGGGGAAATAATTTACTCAGCAGGCATTTTCTTAACACCATTAGTCAAGTTAGTCACCATGAGATGTAAATAGCGCCGTCCGCTGCACCTTCAACATCAATGTGAATGTTCAATCTTGTCACCTGCCAAAAGCAGAGACTGGTATGTGAAATGTTCATACTTGAAACCGGTGTGCACTGTTTGAACTGGGCGAGTTGACGACATGCCGGCTACCCCAAATGTGACGGCATAAGCGAGGACCTGCTCACAGCTGCTCGCAGCTTTAATTTTACAGAGGAATTCATTAAAAATCCTACAGTGAGATTTCCTGGATTCTTCCCCCCCATTCCGTCTCTCATAGTTGAAGTGTACCTATGATGAAAATTACAGGCCTCATCTTTTTAAATCGGAGAACTTGCACAATTGGCGACTAAATACTTTTTTCCCCACTGTATATTTGACGGGTCCACCTGAAATTTGTTGTTTCAGGAATGTTTGCAATATTCCAAAACAAATACATTTTGGTGCATGAGGTTTTCATAATATAGCAGCATTACACTGAGGCAATGGATTTCCAAAGTCTGAAGATATCCTGGTTTCTTCCAGGGGAGGTGGATGTCCAGATACTCACTCTGCTGCAGTCTACATTCCCTGCTGTCCCGATCACTACTGACATTGTGGAGGGCAGCTCTCAACTCACAGACAACTTCAAAGGTACGCAAAATGCAGGATGTCGCAGAGTGATTTAGTTTTATCATTTTTAGATTTGTGTCTTTGTCATCATCTGATCATAATCTGCTTTTAGGTTATAGCTATTGTCATCTGTTATATCGCATGCTCTCATACAATACTGTTTCTTGTGTTGGCTGCATTATCTGTTTTGTTTTTTTCATGTACAACTTCTAGCTTTGGTTGCAAAGACCACCAACCTTCAGAAGATCCCATTTGCTTGGCATTTGATGAGCAGTGAGGGCTATGAAAAACAAGTCAAAGCTAAGGGAGATATGAAGGAATTTGACTTCATACACATGGTTCAGGTATTGTGACTTCATTTTTAAACCGACGGTATAACAAAAGAGATGTAATGCCGAATGGGTCTCACTGTGTATGCCATGAGATATATTTAGCTTCCCCTAAATCCTCGGCTGCTGCTGGAACTCAGTGGGAGCACATCAGCAGAAGTGCATAATGATAAATGTTAAATATTCATATAATGTGGTTTCCACTGACGAGTGTCCCGTGACAGAACTACGGTGTTTGAAAACGCTTTAAGCACAACCCAAAACATCAAATGAAAGGTTGCTCACAACTACCTTAACAGATGATCTACTTTGTGGACAACCTTGGTGATACCATCAAGTTCTACCGTAGCCTTCTGAAGAACAACGGCAGGCTGATGATCATCGTTAATGCAGGTCAGTAGAACTACATTTTCCAGACTGCTTCCCACCCTTCATCTGTTTCTTAATCTTTACTGAAGAGCAAAACTTGCATCAATTTGCATCTTACTTCATGTACCCAGCCATTGGGCTAATTTAATGCTGTGCTGGAAGAACCGTGTCCTCTTGGATGTTTGTTGAGGACTGGTGAGCCTTGACTGTTGTTGAAGATCTTCAGACGCTCAATAGTCTCATGACTAACAAAGTAGTATCGACGTTTTGTTGTTGTTTGTCAATATATTTCTTTTGGCTTTATTTAATATCAGCTCACTGTAGTTGGGACATCCTGTGGAAGACTTACAAGAAGGAGCTCAGTGTCGATACCATCACAGAGTACCGCTCATCAGCCGAGGTCATTGCCTACCTGAAGAGCGAGGGTCTGAAATATGAGGAGCACGTCGGCCCCCACACCTTTGACATCACGGAGTGCTTCGACCCAAGCAGCCAGACCGGAGAGCATCTCCTGAATTTCTTTACAGCGAAAAAGCACTTCTACCAGTCCTTCACCCCAGAGATCCGAGCAGGAATTCTAGACCTTCTCAGAAGCAAGGGCAGCACTGAAAAAGATGGCAAGGTTATCTTCAACAGTAATTTTAGCTGCATCGTCATTCATGCTTGAGGTGTCTTATGGAAAAAGGTTCATGCATTCACTTGACCCTGCTATTGGATCATGCAGTAGTCAAGTCATTTTAGCCTATTTTCACCTAATTGTGTCTGTATTTAAACCAACATTATCAATAAATAAAATGTTCAATGACAGACATTCAACAGTTTAAAGTTTTTCTTTTTAATTTATATTGCCGTAACCTGTTCAATATTGTGTTTTAGTAGCCCAGCAATATAACTTTCTGATAAGAAATTTCATTCAAGAAAAAACATTAAAAAGACAGATTACCTCTGACACAGTTTTTTTTTTGAAGATGTCAACAATCAAATTGTGAAAAGGGTAATATGCAGTTTAGTCATGCTTTTATACAGTTTAGCAATTATTTAAATGGTGGAATAGTGTAATTCTTAAATTGGGCCATAACATGACGATACTACCCAGTTGTTTTTTCACAGAGCCGCTAACTGCCAACTAGAGTGCCGCCCTGTGTAAGATCCCACAAAGTGAATGTGACAGCCCCAAGACAACTGCCTTTGTCAAGCATAATTGGTACATACACATAAAGTGGGTAACATAAGTAATGAACACAGCCCCATTTTCTCAGTAAATATATTTCTAAAGGTGAAATTGATTCAATACTTGGTTCAAAAGCCTTTGTTGGTTAAAGACGCCTCCTATTTGGAGAAACTAGTCTCATGCATTGCTCAGGTGGGATTTCTGAACTGAAAGCTGGTGTTTTAGAGTTTCTTCGGCACCTGGACTGTAGCGTGGAGTCCAACGGTAAAGTTATCGTCAACAACAACCTTGGAGTGATAGTCATAGATCACCTTATTAAAAAACGGGCGGTTCATGTAGTGTGGTGGAGATTTTATTTAGAAGGTATTATTCTTAAACATGTGGACCATTTGGTGAGGTCAGTTCGCCCAGACTGAACCGAGCATCCTTGGGATGATAGCAAGGGTATCTTCCTATTGTTTTGGATTCCTCTGTTTTCTTCCTTTTGGCTATCACTTTTCCTTTCTCAGGGCCGCGACCAAGCGGCGGGCGCCAGCTGGGTGACGTGGACTGTCTCCTGTCTACACGCGGATGGCAGTGTGGGGGAGGGGAAAGGGGAGACGGCAACCATTTCAAAAATAATTGATGTATAAAACTCATGTGAACTATTTTTCCGGTTCAGACCTCTGAACCATTTTTGGGGAAAGAGCTCTGCCCATTCAGCTGAATGATTTCCTAGTTTTTCTGTTTAAATAAATACTTAAAGACATTTAGGTGTTTCACATCGCATTTGTTTTCCACTTTAGGAAATTGACAAGTTAAATTTTCCAATACATATTGTGAATGTGAAATTTGCAGCAGATTAACAACATACTTGTAGTTTTAACCCTAGAACACTAACATTACAAATAGTAACACCATCACTAACGTCGGGTATATTTTTCCTGATATGTACCTGATTAAAAAAATATGTCCCATTAAAATACCACAATACAAGGCAAATTGAAGTACTCTTCCTTTATTTTACCCTATAGAACTTCTCAAACAAAAACGGGTATCATGGGGGACCCTAAAAAAAGGCTCAATCGTGTGAAAAATGTGGGAATCGTCAAGGAAACATGATTATAAATATAAATAATGGAACTATGAACTTGTTCTCTGGTCCACACGTTCCGGGGACATGTGAGCCTTGTCCGGTGAAGGCACAGTCTCCCCTCAGTGGTAACATCCACCCAAAATTGTTGTACCACTAACGTTGGTTATATTTTACCCGAACATGTGGCTTTTCAAAAAAACAGGGATTGGAGCAGAGAGACTACCTTTGATGACGCCAGTGAGCAGCATGAAGACACACAAGGACCCGCGCAACTTAGACAAAAGCAACAATGAAAATTACGTAATCACAATCGCACGGGTAAAAATCACCCGACGTTTGTGTTGTAGGGTTAAGAGTGACCGTTTAAAACTGTACAATGTATCATCTAAAGTAATGTAACACGCTGTTGGCATGTGGGAAATGCCTTGTTTCACATGATCAATGCTGTTTCCTCAGAACAGTTATTTTGTATTGATTGTTTAAATTGAAAACATTTTCCAGTCTTTCCACTGATATGACTACACACAATTAAAAATAAGATTTGGTCTCAACAACCACATTATTTTCATAAGCTCCAGGTGTTCATGACCAACAGGCAGCTGCACACTTTCCATATGTTGGAAGTGCATCATGATAAGTGGATAAAAGATACAAGGTCTTCTCCAAAAAATCTGAAAAAAACCTGAAAAAACACGAGAACAGTCATGCTATGATAGATTCATCATAAATACAACCAAATACTCAATCATTAGTGGAATTATACATATATATATATATATATATATATATATATATATATGTATATATATATATATGTATATGTATATATGTATACGTATATGTATATATATATATATATATATATACATATACGTATACATATATAAGTATATATATATACATATATGTATATATATATGTGTATATATATTTATGCATATATATATGTATATATATGTATGTATATATATGTATGTATATATATATATACATACATGTATACATACATATATATTTCTTAAATAAGAAATAAGTAAACGTACTCATCAAATAGAATGGCCCGTTTCAGAATATTATTGAAGTATATTTATTGGTGCTTCATTGTGTTCATCACTTGAATGTTACGGCTCGTAAAAGTGGAGCTAATTTTATTGACTCCATTTACTGCTGAGTAGATTTATCTATAATAATACATCAATGTATTAGTTGATTATATTTTGTAATAATAACTGAATCTGCAAAGTAACAAAATGTAGGAGATAAATGTAAGAGCAAAAGTGCAAAAAAAAGTACCTGTGAGATATTGTGTAGAAGTATAAAGTACCATAACATAAAATTACTCAAGTAAAGTCCAAGTACTGCAACATTGTATCCTATTTAAATACTGTACTTGAGTAAATAGTTTCGAAAATGGGCTTTCATATTAAAAGCACATAGAAGCTTCTACGAGCTTTTATTTTGAAGGTGACCCCGCAAGCTGCAGCTGACCCGGATGCTCCTCCATTAGCAACATGGCGGCTACCGTCAGGAGCAACAGCAGCGTCTCGTTGTTGTGTTGGTAAAGTGAAGGTAGCTCCTTCAGTACTGATCCAGCAGAGTCTCTGTATGTCTGGATAAACCTTCTGAATGGACTTCTAGATGTTCACCTTTGTTCCCGGATGTTGTTCCTCTGACTCATCTCCCGGTAGCCTACAGAGATACTGAAGTTAGCTTAGCATGCTGCTAACAGACACAGCTCGTCCCCGTTTAATGGAGAGGAAACGGGGTTTGTGACAGAGTTTGTGTGGAGAAAATGTCTAAAATCAAAATGCTGTTTGAAAAAACGACAGCAGAGAACGATGAGGAACTTTCTAGATCAAAAGAGGAGAACGAGCGACAACGGAGACTACTGGACGCTGTTTTCAACCCGGAAGTCCGGACACAAAGAGCAGGTTGGTGGTCTTTGTTCTTTTAGGTAGTGACGTAGTTATTAAATAAATAAATAACATAAAGTGTAAGTTCAAAAACTGAATCGTATATATTCTATATTAAATCAGACACTGATGGCACAGCGCTGTGTATTTATCATATAAGGCTCAGTGTTGTTGGTCACCCTTTTTTGCCAGTGCATCAACGTTTGGTGTCAGTTTGGTTGTCAGGACAGATCTGAGGTGTTCATCAGGAAACTGGGATGTGTGGTGATGTTCATCACGCTGGACGTCTGGGATGCTGCTGCTGTTTGGTTCCCAGGTAGAGCCAAACAGCAGCAGCATCCTCTGTGATCCTCCTGATGTTTAGTGAAGCATACAACTCATCCAGTTTAAGAGTTGAACTTCTCCTTTTAAGACGGAGTCACATTGAAGATCAATCCGCTCCAATTGAAACTCCTGTGGCGCTGTATCATCGTCTTATGACAGCCCAGGCAGCCAAAAGGACCGGGCCCACATGCCGGAAGAAATGCGTTGGGGAAGGAAGCTGGAAGGTAGATCCTGATATGTCACATGAGCGCGCAGGGCGGCGCAGTCTTGTGGGTCTGGTGCGTGTTCATTATGCCGAGGAAGTCTGGATTCAGCTGTTTGTTCATTTCACAACTTAAAAAACTTAATTTACGTGTAATAAGGGCTGTTAGAGTGTTTGTACTGGAGAGTGAGATCAACTGAAACGCCGGGTAATGCAGGAAAAAGGCGAAATGGATGCGGTCTTTATAATTCGAACAATTTTGTACCAATATTCAGCGGGGTTTTTTGTACCAATATTCAGTTGTTATTAAATCAAATGCTGTCCCTACTAACATAAGCACGGTCGCATCAGAATCGGAACCCTAGGAGGTCATTCATGGAGTGTGTTTTTTTGGCTTGTATTTGGTGATCTGTCTGAGGCTTTCCAGAAAGAAGCAGAGGCACTTGCTGAGAGCTGTTGTTGCAGTTTCTCAGAGGACAGTTGTTTAGCATCTCTCACCGCCGTGCTAATCCTGTATTTGCCTTTGTCCAAGTCCCAGGCCCCACTCCTAAACGCCTGATCCTTGTGCAGCCGTAGCTTTCTGGACCCTTCTCTGACCCCGCCATTGTATCATAGAGACTAGGGCTGGGCGGTATAGCCAAAAATTCATCACAGTATTTTGTAAGATTCTGGCGGTTTCACGGTATATCACGGTATTTTTTTTCCAAATAAACACATTAATTTATTGACGCCACCGCCATGGAACTGGCCAGCAGCTGTTTTGATTGGTACATAGGGAGCTAAACTTGGAGGGATTTAGGACCCAGGGGAATCCCTTGATACTCTAGTGGCGCATGCGCGGCCATAACGACTATTGTCATTCTTCGGCAGGCAGCAACATTTAATGTTTGCAGTCACAGATACATGTACAGCGCTCTGAGCTACTTACGTCTCACGGATAGAAGTTGACTCATGGTTTGCAAGAAATGACATCGCCAAAATGCATGATGGGTAAAGCCCGCCCACTTTTCTGCACAGGAAAAGACTTCTTCCTGCACAAGAAAAGTCTTCCTGTGTGGGTGGTGTCATTTACCCAGCATGAGTCAAGTAAGTTAACATGAGACGTAAATAGCTCGGTCCGCTGTGAACATTAAATGTTGCTGCTGCCAAACAGCAGCGACCGGTATGACGGTAAATGAAAAATTCATACCGTACGGAAAACTGAAACTGGCATACCAGTTGAACCGGTATACCGCACAGCCCTAATAGAGACAGTCACCATATTAATAAGTTCATAATTTATGTGTTGGCATCACAAACAGCATTCATTTATTCAATTCAAAGCTTCACACACACCAAAGCCATGGTGTTGTTATAATAGGCTCATTTGAAAGACCAGCAGCATGGTGCTTTGACAAAAAACTGTGGTCAAGTCAGACAGTTTCCAGCTGTCTTCAAAATAATTCACAGGAAGTCACAGAACCAGTCACTTCCTGTTAGCTCCGATCTGTAGGCTACTTGTAGTTTACAGAACTCGTTGGATTTATTCATATGTGCTTGTAAATATATATTTATATAGAAATGTGCGTGTAGCTGCATCCTTTGTTCTTTTTTTGTCTATGTTTTCGTAGTATGCCAACAAGAGAAAACTAGTTCCCTTTTATTGTCTATTAAAAACCCCCGAAGTCCATCTTAAGGACACAAGGTAATACAAAATACATAACAATTCAGCACCCTTTTTTTAGCAGACTCAACAGCTTTTATGCACTAACATGAAATAAAAAAGTCCAACTACTGACGAGTACTTAAAAAAAAAGATTAAAATAATGTAACTTTAGCTGAGAATACTAACTTCTAATCTTGTTTGTTTCCAACGCTGCACTATGGAAACAATGCAGAGTCTTGAGGAGCAGCTTTCATCCACAAACTCAAAATAAATTAAAGCTGCTCGCAGCTGTAGGTGGGCCCTCGCTCCAGCACGCCGGGGGCGCCTGCTGGTCGCCGGCTTGCCCGGTGTGTTTGAACAGCTTTAATGGAAGCAGTGTTAGGATGTACGTTTCTGGTGCTTTTATTGTGAAGGAGAGGAAATGTTCTAGTGAAGTGTGGAACGAGAATAAAAGTGTTTTCCGTCTTGTGCAAACTACGCTGCATCGTGTTGTTTTATTAATAAAGTACATTGTCCATTAATGACGCAGCATCCCGCCATGTGCGTATTTATGTAAACAATATCAGACGGCACAGAAGGCCCTGGTCCAAAATCACGGCCCGCCACTGAGATATGTATACACATACAGCACTGGCGTGTTTTTGACTTAGGCCTTCAGTGAGTGCCGTATAGTCCACATTGCGGGCGGACAGGGGGAAAAAGTGTCCCGGGAGTTACTGTCACATACCGACCCACTCAATGCAACGCACAACTACGCAGCCCCTCTCGGTCGGACGCCTCAAGGTTGGAGGCGTCTCGACACGTTTTCTCTACACATGAAAACACATGAAGCTCTAGCGTAAGTTCAGACCGGAGATCACCGTCAGAAGAGTCATAGCACCCAGCTGTTAAACAGCGCTGTGGCTCGTTCATGATTTAAATACGACTGTAAATGTAAAAAACAGTAACACAACCAGCATTTCACTCACCAGACGCACATAACCCTCCGTAACCCTCTGTGGGAAAGGGGTCATCAGTAAATCCAGTAAATCCTGAGTTTCTAGGTTTGAGATTTTAGCTTCACTGACCAATCACAGCACATGTTAATGATCATGTGGGCCCTGTGACGAATCAGACGTCCAGAACCTCCTGAAGACTGTTTCATGAATTGTAATCAGGCTACTCTTCTACAGAGAAAGAGAGGTGAAATGTGATTGGATAAAGATGCTGTTAACCAGCTCCCAAGCAAGCCATACCAGAGGCCTGAAGCAGAGGAACAGATGAGACAGCTGTGCAATGAGAAAATAAGCTAATAGGGAAATATTATAATACATGTAGTGTATTTGTGAAAAATAATAAAATAATTACAAATTAATTATAAAATATCTAAAACTGTTAGGGGTGGGGAGAAAAATTGATTCAGCATAGTATCGCGATAGTTTGCGTGCCGATATTGTATCGACTACATCAGTGCTCTGGCCCTAAAACCATTCGAATAACAATAGGTCCTCTGCTCTGACCACGTCAGTGCTCGGGCCCTAATTAAACAAAAAGTGCACTTTAAAAAAAGATTCAAGTATACAAAATTTACTTTTCTCCTAATTACCTTATCAGTAGGTGAATACTGAAAAACATGAAGCAGCACTCACTCAGTGGATCGAGGGTCCATGCCAGTTGAGAATCACTGGTTTAAACCAAGTCAGTTATATAGTATGTATACTTCTTCTGTCACTATATTAGCTACACATGACCTTTGTTGGTGTACTAGAGGGGAACTAGAAGGAGACGGTCAATGGAGCAAGTTACAGTTGGTGCAACATGTAGTCTCTGTATCTGCTACTGAAGGTCTGTTACTGCCGGTGGGGAGTGGTTCAGTCAATGCAACACAAGTCGCTGTGTGATGTTTACGACAGCAGCAGCATGTTTTTATTTAGGGGTCATTCTTCTCTCATTTACAACTAATTCACTGCTTTTTCAGTGATAAACCTCTTAAATAACAGAGAGTTTCATATAAGATTTCTCAGACGTATGAATGTATTTTATTCCCCACAGACGTCCAGCAGCTGTTGGTGGTTAAAGAAGAGGTTCCCCCTGAGCAGCAGGACTGGAGCTCCAGTCTGGACCAGGAGGACCCAGAGCCCCCACACATTAAAGAGGAGCAGGAGGACCCAGAGCCCCCACACATTAAAGAGGAGCAGGAGGACCCAGAGCCCCCACACATTAAAGAGGAACAGGAGGACCCAGAGCTCCCACACATTGAAGAGGAACTCTGGACCAGTCAGAAGGAAGAGCAGCTTCAAGGGCTGGAGGAGGCTGGTATCAAGTTCTCATTCACTCCTGTAAAGAGTGAAGATGATGAAGAAGAAGCTCAGTCCTCACAGCTTCATCAAAGACAAACTGAACAGATGGAAACAGAAGCTGATGGAGCTGATTGTGGAGGATCAGAACCAGAGACTGATGACACTGATGACAGTAGAGATTGGAAGGAGACTCAGGAACCTCAGTCAGATTTAAACCCTCTGCAAAACAATGAAGTACCTGTAAGTGATGTGAACTGTAGTACTGGAAATACATCAATCAGCTCGCCTGAATGTGCTGGAAGCTCTGACCACAAGAGACATCTGAAGAGACACACTAGATCAAAAACGGGAGTGAAATCATTTAGTTGTTCCATGTGTAGTAAAACATTTCCACATGCAGGACATCTGAAACGTCACATGATTAGCCACACAGGTGAGAAACCATTTAGTTGTTCTGTGTGTTGTCAAACATTTTCAGATAAGGGACACATGAAACGTCACATGAATATCCACACAGGAGAAAAAGCATTTAGTTGTTCATTTTGTGGTAAAACATTTTCACAAAAAGGAACCTTGAACGATCACATGACTATCCACACAGGAGTAATGGCATTTAGTTGTTCTGTGTGTAGTAAAACATTTTCACGAAAGGGACACCTGAAACGTCACATGACGATCCACACACGAGTTAAATCATTTAGTTGTTCCATGTGTAGTAAAACATTTTCACAAAAGAAACACCTGAAATCTCACATGACTATCCACACAGGAGTGAAATCATTTAGTTGTTCCATGTGTAGTAAAACATTTCCACATACAGGACACCTGAAACGTCACATGATTAGCCACACAGGTGAGAAACCATTTAGTTGTTCTGTGTGTAGTCAAACATTTTCAGAAAGGCGACACGTGAACCGTCACATGAATATCCACACAGGAGTAAAAGCATTTAGTTGTTCAGTTTGTGGTAAAACATTTTCACAAAAGGGAAACCTGAACGTTCACATGACTATCCACACAGGGGAGAAACAATTTAGTTGTTCTGTGTGTAGTCAAACATTTTCACTAAAGGGACACCTGAAACGTCACATGCATATCCACACAGAAGTGAAACCTATTAGTTGTTCCGTGTGTAGTAAAACATTTTCACAAAACAACCACTTGATTTCTCACATGACTGTTCACACAGGAGTGAAACCATTTAGTTGTTCCCTGTGTAGTAAAACATTTTCACAAAAGGTAAACCTGACCGCTCACATGACTACCCACACAGGGGAGAAAAAATTTAGTTGTTCCGTGTGTAGTAAAGCTTTTCCATATAAGAAAAGCCTGAACGATCACATGATGATCCACACAGGGGAGAAACCATTTAGTTGTTCTGTTTGTGGTAAAACATTTGCACGAAAGCAAACTCTGAAAAAACATTTAGAAGTCCACACTAGAGAAACAAATTAGTCATGGAGTTTGCTCAACATGATTCTCTCGTCTCAGTTATTCATCAAATCATAAGTGTATTGATGAGAGCATCAGAAAAAATTAGACATAGTTAAAAATTGATCAGGCTGATACAGACTGCAAAATAAGTTTATTCAGCTAAGATGAAGCAACACATAGATTTAAATTCTCTTGGTATATGTTTCTATGATATTGTCTCATGTGTTACGCATTGTCATGTATATATTAATTATACTTGTTTTACGTTGTCAAAGTATTCCATGTCCTCTATGCAGCACTATGGTTTGAGCTGAATTATCATAGGTGATGAAACTGAGGGAAATGTTTAACCTTCTTTCTCTTCAGCAACGTTTTCTCTCCAGTTAAAACTCATTACTTCCTTGATTTAGTTTTACTGTAGAAACTGCAGATTTAGGGATTCTGTCCTTTGTTTTAGGACTTCAATATTGTTCCTTTTGTTGACCGCACTTTCTCTTTTATTTACTACTATTGTAATAGTTGTAATAACACAGTAATCTGTCTAACAGTTAAAAAGTTCAGCCAATGTTTTCACCAAAATAACCTCAGTTCAATGTTCTACTTCCGCATTTGCTCCAGTGTTTGTAGCTAAGCTGCAACAGCCTGTTTTTCTTTTAAAACTAAATATGTGATTAATGGTTGTTAATGGAAGTTACATTCATAATTTGTTTGTGAAATGTTAATTAATTGCCTTCATTAATGAAATGTATTGTTCACTGATATGATTCCCACCCTGTTATCTGAGTTTAAAAAGAAAAAAAATATTCAATTAAATCAACAAATATTAAGCATATCTTTGTGGTTACTTGCAGGTTATGAATTGCCAAAATGAAATATACCTACAATTTCAATTGAAATTCCCTTTATTCTCAAAGATGTGTGGGTAAATTACAGATTTACAGAATAACCTTTTTTAAATTAATGCTTGTTTGTAAATACGGTTTAAAATATATTTTAAGCCTTAAATAAGGGACATGTTTCCTCTTAGAAAATGTAATTATTCCATCACCTGTGTATTAAAAATACATTAATAGAGATGTGAATGTCCTGTAACAGGGTGGACATTTGGTCTTGCTCACATGTAAAGAATTGCTCAACATTTCTAGACCATCATATCCTGAGTTTGACCATTATATTTTTCTGATAGTTTAACAAGCCCTCATTCAGATGAAATATAAAAGTAATGTAAAAAGAAACAAATGTTGATAGAAGTAAACCTGGCTGAAATGGCACCGAATAGTAGGAATGATGAAGAAGTCCAAAAGTGACAGCTGCTGACTCATGTCCAGGATAAACTCCTTAATAAAAACACATCAATGTGGGATTAGAGGAAGGAAGGGAAAATATCCATATTCAAAGATGTGTGTGTATATATATATATATATGTATATATATATATATATATATATATATATATATATGTATATGTATGTGTGTGAATATATATATATATATATATACATACTTTACATACACACACACACGTATATATACATATACAAATATATATATATATATATATATATATATATATATATATATATATATATATATATATATATGAATAGGAAATGATCATTTCAAATTAAAGGCATTCCAAAATAAATGTTTGTCTATCAAATCTTAGTTTGTCTTTTCAGACTAAGTGATCCAAGAATATCAGTTTGACTCTGTTCTAAATATGTATCCTGTAACATGAAGTTGTCTATGTTTCATTTTTGGTTTAAAAATGAAAAACAACATTTAGTTGGAAGTTTAGTTGATCTAATCAGATAAGTAAATACATTTGACAAATTGCTGAATATAGAGTACCATAGTGTTCACATTCTTGTTATGGTTTGTAGTTCAAGCTATTGTCAGCATATTTGAAATGTGACTTCCCTCTACAAATTTATACTGAAATTTATACTGAATTTTTTTTTTTGGATTTCTTTCAAGCAGGATTTTTGTTTAGAAAGAAAATGAGGCTAGCAGTTGATATATCTACAATTTTAACTAGTGCCCAATTATGTGATTGTGTTTGACCTATGAAAGCTTAATGTATTAGCCTTTTTACTTACAAAGTCAACCCTATTTGTATAATACAATCTATAGAAGAATGTGTGAATGTTCTTGCGACAGAGCTCTTTATGTATCCTTCTCCAAGTGAATAATGTGTAATCTGTGGGAACCAAAAGATAAAAGCAGCAGCTTCTTTAAGTCTCCAGTTAATTAAATCAATTGTTAATTCACGAGTACACCTGCCACTCAAAATGTTCTAAAATGAACCTCTGAGATGAACATCTCAGTATACACCTGCATCCATCATTTACAGAGAGAAGATTTACTCTTCATGAAAAGGAGTCTGATATCTCTGTTCAACCTTGAGTTTCTCTATCACTTGTTCTTTCAGTATAGTGGTAATACTGGATTGCATGAACTCATTAACCTGTAATAAAAAGCTCCGTTAAAATTGGTTTTAATATGAGCTGTAGTTAACCGTCACTTCTAGGTGAAAAAACTAAAAGGAGAACATTTATATTCAATATTTTCAAGTGTTCTCGGATACAAGCGGCCGAAATGAGCTTCCTCCGCAGCCTTAGAGATAGGGTAAGGAGCTCGGACATCAGGAGGAGCTTGGAGTCGAGTCGCTGCTCCTTCGTGTCGAAAGGAGTCAGCTGAGGTGTTCAGCATCTAGTCAGGATGCCTCCTGGACGCCTCCCATTAGAGGTTTTCCAGGCACGTCCAACTGGTAGGAGACCCCGGGGAAGACCAAGGACACGCTGGAGGGATTATATCTCCCGGCTGGCCTTGGAACGCCTCGGGATCCCAGAATGAGCTGGAAAGTGTTGCGGGTGAGAGGGAAGCCTGGGTCGGCCTGCTGGACCTGCTGCCACCGCGACCCGACCCCGGATAAGCGGCTGATAATGGATGGATGGAATTAATTTAAATTAACTTAAACTTGAACAGTAGAAAGTGCAAGAGTGCAAGTATATATGTGCATATTAATGTGTAAATAAAAATGAAATAAAAATAACAACAACAACAAACAATAGGAGAGTGCAAAAATGCAATAAATGTATATAATATGATATGTTATGTATGTATAAATGTAAATGAAGTGATAAACTGTTGTAAAGTGATCAAACTGCTGTAAAGTGATCAAACTGCTGTATTGATATTCTCTCTGGTGTTGTACTGCAGCTTCAGCCCTCATTCTTTTATTTGACTTCAGCTACAGAAGCTTTGATGAAAGAGTTAAACTGGACGAGCTCTTCAGTCTGACTCATGTTTCTGATTATCATCTTTTGAATCAACTATTTTGTCACATTACAATAAAACATATCAAGTCAACACGAGTTGTGTGGTGTTTAATAAACTGTTGTCTGCATATTTGTATAGATAGATAGATAGATAGATAGATAGATACTTTATTCATCCCCAAGGGGACATTTGTTTGTCACAGTAGCGAGACACAAACATAACAGGAATGAAAGATGCTCAATATATATAACAAAACAGCAGAGTGTATTCATTTGGAAAATTAAACAAAAATAATAAATAAAGTGAACAGATTATAATCAGCATATAAACCATAACAACATAAAGGGATATGACACAAACATATATGACACACATTATTAGTGCAATAACATATTTATTTCAGCATGTTTGAAACTGAACAGAGAGACAGTTTAGTAGCTTTGTACTCAAAATTACTTTTGTTTCACTTTCATATTCATTCTTTCATTTCTATTCCAACCTCGTTAATAAAGTAATACTATGAACCAGGTTGTTTATGTTAATAAAGTAATACTATGAACCAGGTTGTTTTTGTTGTTAATAAAGTAATACTATGAACTGATAATATAAATCGTTATATTCTGTAGATATTCTTCAGTTCATTATTCTTCTGTCTATTAGAGTTCAGGTTGTGCGAGGTCAGTTTAACAGATACCGTCTGTGAGAAGTTTCTGTGAGAAATGTTCCTCAAGGTTCCACGCTCTGCACGACAACACACACCTGTTTATCAGTATGTTGACATTAGAGAAGCAGACTGGTCGTTGCACATTCCAGCCTTGTGAGAAAAGACGAGGACACGATTCTCCTCCTCTTGGAAACGTTAGAGCCAATAGAAATGTTTGATGTTCATGACGGAAAACCTTGTATTAAAGAGCCGACCTTCCGGCTGTTCGGGGTGTTTTTGGACGGTCTTCCTGCGTGTTGACTGGACGACTCCCTGATATCAAGATTGCAGCGCTTCTTACTTCACTTGTGATCAAGGAAAATAAATTCAGAGAACGAGAGAAGTTGTTTGAATAAGGCGTCTCCATGTCTCCAGAAGAAATGCTGAGACTGTTGGTGAAGCAGCGAGTCCACGCGGCCGTTGAAGAGGCTTTTGGGGAGTTGCACGGATTAATAGAAGATTATGAGGAGACCGTTTCTCGTTTGAGAGAACATGAGCTACACAGATCAGGTTTGTGCTTTTTCATTTTTGTTTCCGGTGTTCCACCCCAACTGTTAAACCTACTGGTTTCCTGCGCATGCGCGTTGTGTTCATTTCACAGCTGCAGCGGTTGCCCGTCTCGGTCACCAGATTCATCACACATTCACAAACACATTGCTGGAGATCTTCAAGCCACATTTCATCTCCATTGCAGCGATCATATTGTATAAGTGAGCACTGCATCACAACCACGCATGAAGAAACTCCTTTAAGAAAATATATTATTAAAAAAATCACAACGACCTGGATTCGATCTCTGTCGAGCAAAATGAAAATGTACTGAAAGACGGTGACTCAACCTATAGAGCCACCAAGCAATAAAGAAACTCAAGTCATTTAGGTCACCTGTCTTCCGTGTCCAGGCAACCTTTTGGTCTGGTGATCTGAAACAACTCAGGCAGAAACATTGTATAAAATCTTGTGTAAAATCAATCTTTTTACATTCAACATTCCATATTTATTCCAGCACCCTTTGCACTCCACACTACTGTCCTGCTGTTAAGAGCAACACATATACATTTAGTCAAACTCCTTGAATGTCTCCACTAATGAAAGCTATCAGTCTGAAGTCACAGTTGTCCATAATGTGCTCCCTGCAGATGTCCAGCAGCTGTTGGCGATTAAAGCAGATGTCCCCCCTGAGTGCCTGGACGTGGACCAGGAGGACCTAGAGGATCCGGAGCCCCTCCACATAAAAGAGGAAAAGGAGCCCCTCCACATAAAAGAGGAAAAGGAGGATCTCTGGGCCCGTCTCGATGGAGAGCAGCTTAATGTGCTGGAGGAGGCTGATATCACCAAGTTCCTATCCACTGCTGTTACTGTGAAGAGTGAAGATGATGAACCTGAGACCTCACAGCTTCATCAAAGCCAGACGGAGGACAACAGAGAGGCGGAGCCTCCAGCCGGCAGGTCAGCTACACTGATAAAAACAGAAACTGACGGAGAGGACTGTGGGGGATCAGCCAGGAACCTAAATACACATCGTCATTCACATCCAAATGCTGATGATGAAAAGGATTCAGAATCTTCTGAGACTGATGTCAGTTATGTGGATTGTCAAGAACCATATTCTGGACCTGAAAGTGAAGACGGGGGCACTGTTTGGAAAGAGACCAGGGCACCTGAGTCTGCTGCACATGCCCTGAATTATAAGGAAGCCTTTGTAAGTCATGTGGGATGTAACACTGGCAACAAATCCTTCAGCTTCTTCAAGTGTAGTAAACGGTTTTACTACAAGGGGTTTCTGCAGAAACACATGGTGTGTCATTTTGGAAAAATGTCTTCCAGCTGTTTGGTGAGAAAGAAATGTTTTAGAGTGACGCAAAAGAAAGAATCACGGCCAAGAGTTCTCACAGGAGAGACCATTTAGTTATGAGGTTTGTGGAAAAAGATTCACAAGACAGGGAAATCTGAAGAAACACATGAGAGTCCACACAGGAGAGAGACCATTCAGTTGTGATGTTTGTGGGAAAAGATTTGCAGTACAGGGAAATCTGAAGACACACATGAGAGTCCACAGAGAATATAATTAGTTTGTTCCAGTTGTGATGGAAGTTTCCGTTCTTCTCTTTCTGTTGTGTTTATTTAAAAAAATATGTGAAATGTCATTTATTTGTAAATGAGATGGAAGACAAAGGGTTTTCTGAACATAAGAAAACCTGATTTTTTTTTTAAACAATGACAAAGAAAAACAAAATACCTTATTTGGCCAAAGGAAGAGGCACCATCTCTCCATGCCTAGTCAGCTAAAAACCGTACATAGAAAAAAAGCAAAATAACGGACATTTGGGGGCCCAGGCACCTAAAAAGCAGAACAACCTTAGGGAAAGAGGCTATAGATGGCATATGACCGCCAGGTCAAGCCTTCGTTAGTTCCCGGGGGACAGCTACGTCAAACCTGCGGCAGTTCCTGTGTGAAGGCTGGCAGGATGTAAGATGTGTCTGTGTGGCTTGTGTGGTGGCTGATTTCCTTCTTCGACGATGATTTAACCTTTCTTAACCTGATGCTGTATTGAATCTTACCAATCTGACTGCTCGTGAGACGCCACAGGGACTCGCTCACGACCTCAGCAATCGACACACCCACAGAACACAGAGTTTGGTTTAAAGTTCACTCCACATAGATTTATTTGAAACACACAGTTTACAAATAAAACGAGTTGCGCCCGGTATCATCAGACAACAGCTCCCGTTCCCGTCTGTCTAACGCAATAACCCCTGAATAATCAGACAGACACATTATTATATGAACTCAAACAGGTCCCACCCGCCTCCAACCCCTTCTCAGCATGCCAGCTCAAGCCGGTAACTATTAAGGAATGTGACTGCTTCGCTGACGTCCCCCTCATCGTTGTTTTGGTTTGGGCTCTCTGTCTCCTGAGCAGAGCAAGGCCACTGCAAACAGTTCTAGGCTCAATGTTCCCTTCTAATCTCTCGTCGAGTTGATGTTAAATTACTTTTAACAAAAGTACATGCGGTCACACATTATGCCTGACTGCCATCAGCCTGCTGACGGCGCCACAGAGACATTCAAAAACAGCTGCAGAGCAGAATCGCTGCGTTTGGTTCGAGTCCCACGACGTCATCATGAGGTCAAAGTAAAGGAATGCCTCGAGTTTGTTTAATTTACTTTTTTTAAATAGTTATTTATAATTATTTAATTCCTAGTGGACTGATTATTTAGACTGAATATAACACACTTTTGTTTTGCAATGACCCCTCAAACATAACAGTCAGGATAGTTTACAGTTTAATAATCAACTTTAAAGTCCAAAATGACATTAGTGCAATGACACTTTATAACTTTATAAATTATCTCTCCTCGTCCCAACATTTGTATTTTTAGTGTCATTCATTGTCTTTTCTTTTTTGTCACTTACATTTTTATTCATTTAAATATATGAACATTAAATATACACAAAAGAGGTTTGTCGGACAAGAATAAAGTACAGGGGAAAAAAGCGAAAAACAGCAGAAAAACAAAGCAAAAACAAACACAAAAAAAATGGAACAACGGGACAATAACTAGAGAAGACTCGGGACATCGAGTTGGGATTCGACGCGGGACACCGTCCGGTACTCAGCGGAGGACAATAGAACATCGTCCATATACTTTAATACTTCATAGTTTATATTTTGCATGACGAGTCCATAAACAATGTCCGTTTTATAAAATGTATTTTTTGTTCAAAGCCACAGAGCTTCAGAATAACATAATGGAAACAATTCTGGTTGATTCACGATTTGTTAGATATGGAGAATTTTTTATATTCAGCTTGTAACATATGAAGATTTTTCGAAAAGATTTGTAAAATGAAGTTCATTTATGATACTAAACGGTCTGAGATGTTATTAAAAAAGTCACAGCCTCCACTATAAAGTTGAAAGAGACAAGGAGTGAAAGAAGTAGAATTTATTTTATTCCCTTTAATTAAGCAGATAATTAATTACATTTTAATCAGTGCAACATTAAACATTTTAACCTCTTAGGTTTAAAAAGTACTTTTATAAAAATCTGTTTAGAAAGCATTCACATCTTCACATCTCTAATAATGTGTTTTTAATACACAGGTATTGGAATAATTACATTTTCCAAGAGTAAAGATGTCCCTTACTTTAGCCTTAAAATATATTTTAACAGTATTTATAAAGAAGCATTAAATTGAAAAAAGTTATTCTGTACTTTACCCAAATTTCTTTTAGAGGGGAATTTCAACTGAAATTTTACCCCATTTTTAAGTTATTTAATTGTTCTAATTCATAACCTGCAAGTAACCACAAATACATGCTTAATATTTGTTGATTTTATTTAATTATCATTAAAAAAAAACTCAGATAACAGGGTGGAAATCGTATCAGTGAACAATATATTGAATTAATTAAGGCAATTAATTCACATGCAAGGGGATGCAATTAGGAGACTTGGGATGCGCCCTTATTGTTCATCAGATTCAGATTCAGATTCAACTTTATTGTCATTGCAGAGTACAAGTACTGAGACCGGACGACAACGGCGGCCAATCACCTTGTAGCCCCGCCCTAAAGCATCCCCGGCTTTATGGTCGACGTGGGACGTCCCGGAGGAGCTGAGAGACGAGCTACCGCTAACGTTAGCTCCGCTTGTTTCTCTGAGAACTCAAGATCCAGACGGCCGACGACCAAATCTCTCTTCCGGTTGAAAACCACCGAGTTCTGAAAAGTGTGTCTCAAAAACTGGATTAAAACTGAATAAAAAGTAAATTTATGACTTTTTGATTCCGGCAGACAACCTCCACGCTGACGATGCGACGCTGTTACCGAGCGACCAAATGAAACACA
The DNA here is from genome assembly GCF_910589615.1 of Taurulus bubalis. Classification (NCBI taxonomy): domain Eukaryota; kingdom Metazoa; phylum Chordata; class Actinopteri; order Perciformes; family Cottidae; genus Taurulus; species Taurulus bubalis. The sequence goes on along the minus strand of NC_136603.1, from coordinate 2,631,452 downwards.
CCCTTAGATTGATTAAAATGACGGTTTATAAATTGTTAAAAAACATTTTGGATAATATAATAATACAACTCATCAACATATACATATTAAACCTTTAATACACTTTATTAGAGGTAATAATAAGAGAACTTAAAACGTCACAACACAAACAAAATCACAGAATCCAGTTTAATATCAACCAGTGCCATTTTTACAAATCAACTGGAGTTTTAAAAAACACAGTAAAATGTTTATATAACTTTATATAAGGACTGATGACATCATCACACGCCGAGGAACACTGTACACATATTTACATGTCAGCACATCGTGAAGCTGCATTAACACATCTACATACTGAACACTCCTCACACTGAACCCTGCAGACGTAAACAAACTTTATTTATAAATCCCGACTGAAGAGTCTCGATTCATGATTCATGATTCATGATTCATGATTCATGACTTGAGCTGTTGAAAATGAGCTTCATGCAAGAACTTGATTGGTTTTAAGAGTCATGAGTCCAGTTCACCACAGGGGGCGCACACTGGGCTCTGCAGCTCCTACGTCGTATTCGGGCAATTAAACGACTCATCAATTTGTCAGATCGACAGAAAAATGTAACTATTTTGAAATTGTTAAAAGTACATTTTCACATAGATGTGGCAGAAATTACAGTTTTCGGTTTCTAAAAAGTACATCAAATTATATTTTGTATTTTGGTCAAAACGAGACATTTAAAGCTATAAGATTGGACTTTGAGGAACTAGGAGGGACATTTTATAGACTGTACAAAGCTCTTGAAAATAAATAATAAATAATAATTATTATAAAAGATGGTTACTTTGTATATATACTGTTTCCAGTTTGATTAATAAAAGAGATAAAAGAAATGTATGAGTATGGAAACATATTTGTGGTTCCGGACTGGGGTTTATTACGCCGTGAGTGTTTCTTTAAGTCTTGTTATGATAGTTTGCTGAATGAACAGGTGGCCTAATGAAGCCATTTTAACTTCATTCATGAACAAGAGAAGTTCATCAAGTTATAAACGAGCGATTAACAACATTAGTGAAGTTTGGTGAGTTGGAACAAGAAAGAGTTGGAACAAGAAAACCTTGCATTAAAAAATAAACGAGAGGTTTACGACGAGAACACAAACATATTCTCGCACGAGGCCGAACGGGTTCTGATTCTATTGTCGAGTCACATTTCTCCTCATAATGCCGACAGCTGTGACTGTTCGAGGCTCGCTGCAGGCCAACGTGAGCCGTCTGGACCTGAGCGCTGCTGCACGGACTCTCAGGATCCCGGTCATCAATCGTTAGAAACCGTGTGCTTCCAGGACTCCGATTGGTCCTCGAGTGAAGAGACCATAGCTTGAAGAACCTCTCAGCACCAGAGTAAGTCTCAATGGGGACAGAGCAGAACCTCAGGTCGTGGACTACTTCCTGTGTAGAACCTCAGGTCGTGGACTACTTCCTGAGCAGAACCTCAGGTCGTAGACTACTTCCTGAGCAAAACCTCAGGTCGTATACTACTTCCTGTGTAGAACCTCAGGTCGTGGACTACTTCCTGAGCAGAACCTCAGGTCGTGGACTACTTCCTGAGCAGAACCTCAGGTCGTAGACTACTTTCTGAGCAAAACCTCAGGTCGTATACTACTTCCTGTGTAGAACCTCAAGTCATGGACTACTTCCTGAGCAGAACCTCAGGTCGTGGACTACTTCTTGAGCAGAACCTTGGGTCGTAGACTACTTCCTGTGTAGAACCTCAAGTCATGGACTACTTCCTGTGCAGAACCTTAGGTTGTGGAATACTTCCTGTGCAGAACCTCAGGTCGTAGACTACTTCCTGTGCAGAACCTTAGGTCGTAGACTACTTCCTATGCAGAACCTCAGGTTGAGGATTACTTCCTGTGCAGAACCTCATGTCGTGGACTACTTCTTGTGCAGAACCTCAGGTCGTAAACTACTTCCTGTGTGGAACCTCAGGTCGTGGACTACTTCCTGTGCAGAACCTCAGGTCGTATACTACTTCCTGTGAAGAACCTCAGGTTGTGGAATACTTCCTGTGCAGAACCTCAGGTCGTAAACTACTTCCTGTGCAGAACCTTAGGTCGTAGACTACGTCCTGTGCAGAACCTCAGGTTGAGGATTACTTCCTGTGCAGAACCTCAGGTCGTGGACTACTTCTTGTGCAGAACCTCAGGTCGTAAACTACTTCCTGTGTGGAACCTCAGGTTGAGGATTACTTCCTGTGCAGAACCTCAGGTCGTGGATTACTTCTTGTGCAGAACCTCAGGTCGTAAACTACTTCCTGTGTGGAACCTCAGGTCGTAGACTACTTCCTGTGAAGAACCTCAGGTCGTAAACTACTTCCTGTGTGGAACCTCAGGTCGTAGACTACTTCCTGTGTGGAACCTCAGGTCGTAGACTACTTCCTGTGAAGAACCTCAGGTTGTGGACTACTTCCTGTGCAGAACCTCAGGTCGTAGACTACTTCCTGTGAAGAACCTCAGGTCGTGGACTACTTCCTGTGCAGAACCTCAGGTCGTGAACTACTTCCTGTGCAGAACCTCAGGTCGTAGACTACTTCCTGTGCAGAACCTCAGCTTGAGGACTACTTCCTGTGCAGAACCTCAGCTTGAGGACTACTTCCTGTGTGCGTCTATTGTGCCCAAAGCCCCCCCACCCCCTCCCTGATGCTGTGAAGTACAAGATGATGTCACAAGACCAATGAGACACGTAAACTATCACTGTACAAATACATTTCCTATTTTACAGATTCT
>NC_136603.1:2606181-2623681 GCF_910589615.1 Taurulus bubalis | reverse complement strand
TACGCCATAACAAACAAATGCAAAGAACTAAATAAAAGTCCACCATGACATTCCACTAGATGGCGAACTTCCACTGTTTCAGTCAGTTATGTAACTTACAGGGATGTAAAGGAGGGAGACTTTGTATAGAGATAAGAAACCACAACACTTAGACATCATCTTTATTCAAAACCAAGCTGACTACTACTGACTTTACTACTACTGACTCTTCTACGACTGACTTCTACTACTACTGACTTTACTACTACTGACTCTACTGCTGACTCTACTGCTGACTCTACTACTACTGACTCTACTACTGACTCTACTGCTGACTTTACTACGACTGACTCTACTACTGACTCTACTGCTGACTTTACTACGACTGACTCTACTACTGACTCTACTGCTGACTCTACTACTACTGACTCTACTGCTGACTCTACTACTACTGACTCTACTGCTGACTCTACTACTACTGACTCTACTACTGACTCTACTACTGACTCTACTACTGACTTTACTACTACTGACTCTACTACTACTGACTCTACTACTACTGACTCTACTGCTGACTCTACTACTACTGACTCTACTACTGACTCTACTGCTGACTTTACTACGACTGACTCTACTACTGACTCTACTGCTGACTCTACTACTACTGACTCTACTGCTGACTCTACTACTACTGACTCTACTGCTGACTCTACTACTACTGACTCTACTACTGACTCTACTACTGACTCTACTACTGACTTTACTACTACTGACTCTACTACTACTGACTCTACTGCTGACTCTACTACTACTGACTCTACAACTGACTCTACTACTACTGACTCTACTACTACTGACTCTACTACTGACTCTACTACTACTGACTCTACTACTACTGACTCTACTACTGACTCTACTACTACTGACTCTACTACTACTGACTATAATACTACTGACTCTACTACTGACTACTACTGACTCTACTACTGACTACCACTGATTCTACTACTGACTACTACTGACTCTACTACTGACTACTACTGACTCTACTACTGACTACTACCACTGACTACTACTGACTCTACTACTGACTACTACTGACTACTCCTGACTCTGCTACTGACTCTACTGCTGACTCTACTACTACTGACTCTACTACTGACTACTACTACTGACTACTACTCCTGACTACTCCTGACTCTGCTACTGACTCTACTACTGACTCTACTACTACTGACTCTACTGCTGACTCTACTACTACTGACTCTACTGCTGACTCTACTACTACTGACTCTACTACTGACTCTACTACTGACTACTACTACTGACTACTACTGACTCTACTACTGACTCTACTACTGACTACTGACTCTACTGCTGACTCTACTACTACTGACTCTACTACTGACTACTACTACTGACTACTACTCCTGACTACTCCTGACTCTGCTACTGACTCTACTACTACTGACTCTACTGCTGACTCTACTACTACTGACTCTACTACTGACTCTACTACTGACTACTAATACTGACTACTACTGACTCTACTACTGACTCTCCTACTGACTACTACTACTGACTACTACTGACTACTACTACTGACTACTCCTGACTCTACTCCTGACTCTACTACTGACTCTACTACTGACTCTACTACTGACTACTACTGACTCTACTACTCCTGACTCTACTCCTGACTCTACTACTGACTCTACTACTACTGTCTATTCTTAACTACTTTTACTGTCTATTACAACGACTTTCTATACTGCCTGGTACCTTAATCGGTAATAACACTTCACAATTTATGAATACAAAATCATATTTTGTATTATTATTAACACAAATGTAACATCATATCGAGGCACTAAAGTTAACAAATGAATGCAGTAGTAAGAAGTACACTATTTCCCGTAGCGCAGTAGAAGTAAATGTACTCAGTTACTCTTCACGGCTGTAAGGCGCCAGTGCAGCATTGTTCTATATTTAAGAAGTGTGTTTCCTACTCTGCCTTTCACAATAAAACAAGTGGATTGGACTCACAAAGAGCAGGAGGCCCTTGTTCTCCCGGACGGCTCCGCAGCAGCCCAGGAAGCCCAGCAGGAACAGCACGCCGCCCACGGCCAGGATGGCGTAGACCCCCGCGAACAGCACCGGGTTGGCCGCCACGATCTCCCTGAAGCCCACCGGGTCCAACAGCACCCAAACGCCGACGCCCAGCAGGAAGGAGCCGCCCAGCTGGGAGAGAGAGGGTTCAGTCTGGGTTCCACCTCCGATGTTTACTGCGCCGAGGAAGAGGAGCAACGCGCCCACTTCCTGTCTTCCTCTTTTCAGGTTTTGCAGAGTTTTCATTTGTTCTGATTTTGAGGGGCAAACACTCGATAATAATAATAATAATAATAATCCTTTACTAGTCCAGCAGTGGGGAAATCTACAGTCGTCATATTACATACATGCATGAGATTGCAGGACAACTGGGAGTTCAGTGTTTTTGTTCAACAGCTGATCGAGACTATGACTCAGACGGCACTGAATGCGCATGTAGAAAATCCCCGGCCCGCCACTGGGTCTATGTCCAACCCGTCACCTTCGCCAAGGACAGAGGAGGACGAGCGCCGTACAGCTTGTTAAAGCCCTCTGAGGAAAATGTGTGTTTTCTGGTCAATACAATACAAAATATGAATAAAACATTTTTTTGGACAGCGTCGGAGAGAATGTGATCGTACATATTTAAAAACACACATGTACGACGGGTCAGAGTTGAAGCAAGAAGTCGGTCTGTAAACTATGATGGAGGTTTAGAACAGAACGCTTGGGTTAATGATGTTATCGTAAATCATTTAAAGGCTCCGTAAAATGCAAATACTTCTTTGTCAGAAACCTGTTAAAGAACCATTAACGTGTCAGAAGAAGTGAGAGGCTAAAGAGCATTTATGAAATTGGCTTTCACTCGCTGCCAATTCCCGTTTATACGTTAAAATATTAATCTGTCGGGGGTTTTGATGAGGGGAAATGAAGAGAAAGAAAAGCAAACACACATTCTGAAACTTAGGAAAACTAACTTTAGACGAGCAGAAGAATAAACCAGGTGCTTTCTGGGTGATTTCATGAAGCTTATACGTTGTATTTTTTATTTAAAATACAAAATATGTAGGTTAGTTTAATGCGTTTAGGTTAAATGTGATGAATGACACTTTTTTTAGCTCCGTTTACAGAACAAAAGGAGTGTGTCTCTGGTCTCCTTTGATTTCAGTCTGATGTCAAACCACAGAAGAAGAAAGCGGTGAACTCACGAAGATGAAGAAGTTGAAGATGAACATGAGGAACTTCATACAGCTGAGGCAGTCTCCCTCCATGGTGAGCCTCGGCTGAAAGCTCCCTCTGCCCTGAGAACACACACACACACACACACGCACGCACGCACACACGCACACACACACACACAAACACACGCACACACACACAAACACACGCACACACACTTTAATAACAATCAAACTTCAATGTTGAAAGGTTAATTTTCTGAACACTGACTCACCAAGAATTTAGACACTTAAATCTTCAAGTGTGAATAAATGTAAAACGTTATGTAGCATGTTGCATGTTGTGTGTCGCATGTTGCATGTTGTGTGTCGCGTGTTGCATGTTGTGTGTCGCGTGTTGTATGTTGTGTGCCATGTTGCATGTTACATGTCGCGTATTGTGTGTCGCATGTTGCATGTCGTGTGTTGCATGTTATGTGTTGCATGTTTTGTGTTGCATGTTGTATGTTGCATGTTGTGTGTTGCATGTTGCATGTTTTGTGTTGCATGTTGCATGTTTTGTGTTGCATGTTGTGTGCTGCATGTTCCATGTTGTGTGTTGCATGTTGTGTGTTTTACATTGCGTGTTGCATGTTTTTTGTTGCATGTTGTATGTTGCATGTTGCATGTTTTGTGTTGCATGTTGTATGTTGCATGTTGCATGTTGTGTGTTGCATGTTGTGTGTTGCATATTGTGTGTTTCATGTTGTATGTTGTGTGTTGCATGTTGCATGTTGCATGTTGTGTGCTGCATGTTTTGTGTTGCATGTTGTGTGTTGCATGTTGTGTGCTGCATGTTGTGTGCTGCATGTTGTGTGCTGCATATTCCATATTGTGTGTTGCATGTTATGTGTTGTACGTTGTGTGTTGCATGTTGTGTGTTGCATGTTGTGTGTTCCATGTTGCATGAAGACATGGAATGTGAGCAAATAAACCCGAGAAGCAGGACGGAGAAAAGCACAAGGACGTGTGTGTCTGTTCTGACACCGACAGCGAGGAGGACCTGCTGGTGAGAAGAGGACCTGCTGGTGAGAAGAGAACCTGCTGGTGAGAAGAGGACCTGCTGGTGAGAAGAGGACCTGCTGGTGAGAAGAGGACCTGCTGGTGTTCATCAGTTCAGACCAACAGGCTGTCACGTCGGAGGAGACGGGAGCGGTTCAGCTTATTGACTGAACATGTCATCAAGAGCAGAACTGATAGTCATCTGACTTATTTTGTACAATTTCAGCTTTTTAAATGTTAAACTGTCAATTCTGATTAGATCCCATTAGGGAGTTTTTTAAATTTTTTTAATCAAGGAGCAAAACAAGATATATGACACACACAATGGTATCAGATCCTGTTTATTAAAAGGATAAGCCTGGTGTGCACGTCTTAAACATTTTGTTCTATTTTAACCTTAACGACAATGGTCCCCTTACTGTGACCCAAACCACAGTCTCAAGTCTCATCTATATTTCCAAAAATCTTCGTGTAATGTCTTCTCTCTTAATCATTTTGTGTGTTTGAAAAAGCACAATTCAAACAAACATAGCTTGAAATGAACTGCAGTTACTTCCTGGTGGTTTTCAGGTGTGATTCTGTCTTTTAAACGCCGCTGACGGTCAACACCAGTACTTCACGCTTATTTACCATCTCGCTCTTTGCGAGCTCTCGGATGTGTGAACGTGTATTTACCGATAATTTGACCGCTCCGCGTGGAGCTTTTACTGCAATGGAGTAAAACGCAGCCTGGTGCACTCTGGGTAATTGCTGCATCTTTAGTCCAACGTCAGGGTTAATAAAAATTAGGGCGCGTGTTGGGGATCCATCTGCACACTCAGCATTATTAGCACTTCTTTGTAAATCACTCATGTCGACACGATTAACAATTACGCAGCAAAATATCTGCGATCGTGACGCGAACAAAAGAAAGAAAAATACAGAACACGTGAAGAGAAAACAACAAAACATGATTTCTGTCACATCTACTGCAATAACACAACACCATTATAGAAGGAGACGCTGTTTAAAATTCCCACCAGCTGCAGTTTTAGTCACAGGAACTTTCCTGAACCTTTTCTGAGACTGACAGGCTTTTTTTTTTTCAATAAAAAAAAGAAATGTGAAAAAAAGTGGAAGGGTGTAATTTTCTCCTCAGCTCAGCGTGAGTGTGATCTCTCAGTAAAAGGGTGAACATAAAATGTCCTTTTTGCCACCGATGACTGATGTAAATGTCTTTTATTATTCTCACTAAAAGGAGAAAAATGTAGAAATTTAAATATTGAGGATTCAGATTTAAGAAATAAAGCCACTTCAGATTTATACATTTTATTTCAAGATATTTTATTCACTAATCAATCCGTACCACGGTGATAATGCACATATAACACACAGATGAGTCTTTAATTGCTCTTATAATGTGTGTATTTGCACCTATTTATTTTATACTTTCTCTACTTAGCTGCATGTTTTGTGTCATATTTCGATGATGAATTATGTGAACATGAACAGAGACCAGGGGAATAAAAAAACAACTAACACTGAAATAATGAATACACTTGAAAATGAAAAGGTAGGTTTGAAATTAATTTAATACTAAAACTCTAATACAGCGCTCACTTAAAATATTATAATGTACATCTGTAAATAAGTCAGTAAATATTAACTTATGTTCACGGCCGAAGGGCCAACTTAAAAGATTACGATGAAAATGTAATTGTAGTCTGTAGTCAGTGTTGGGGGTAACGAGTTACAGAGCAACGGATTACAGTAACGATATTACTTTTATAGGTAACGAAGTAAAGTAACGCATTACACTCAACATATTGTAACTACACTACTTTACTAGACCTCAGTAACGCGCGTTCCTACGTTACTCAAGACATTTGTACCAGTCCGAAAAGTTCTCTTTTAGCGGCGCGCGAGTCACACGACACTTCCTGATGAACAGCCAATCACAGAACTCCATCTGAGTGATCTGAGTGACGTAGCTGCTGGTGTGTAGAAGGAGGGAAGCGGGGAATGGAGGAGACGGAGACGGAGAGCCCGGATCCAACTGGGAGGATCTCTCAGGTTCCCTAGGATTAAGGAGATTGCAAAGCAATACAACACTCAATACCATCAAGTGCACCTGTCTGTAATGACGTGGAGCTTCTAATGAGGACAAGACACGTCTGCATGAACGGACTCCCTCTACTGGTGAACTGCAGTATTACAACTGTTAAAGCATTGAGAACGCGCTCTTGCACCCGACATGTTTATATTTTCCACAGTAACATCAACATTAGTTAGCGTCAACAAGCACGTATCATTGTACTGTCTGCCTTCAAAGTAAAATCACTTCCTGTTTACATGCTCTTCACAATAAGAGTAAATCATGTAATAAAACAAGTTACAACACTGTCAAAAGGCTTTCAGCCTGGGCAGTGTTGTTCTGACCCCAAGGAGGAACAGGCTGTCGGATAAAAGATTCAAGAGACTTTTACTCATGCGATACAATCGCTATTTTGAAGAATAGAGAAAAATGATAAACTTCATAGGATATAGTGCACTTTCTGTTTATTTAGGCAAAGATGAAGTGGATTTTCTGTTTATTTAATTGCATTTTCTGTTTCTATGTTTTGGGTTAAGTGCATTTCTCTTTCTATTTTATGGGAATGCCATTTTGTTTTACATGTTTACAATACACTATGCGGAAAGGCTAAGAGATGCCCTTTATTGAACATTGAACATAAAGTGATGAAAGGGCCATGATGTTTGTCCATGTATCTTTGCGGTTAATTTGGACATTTGCTTAAAAAAAAAGGAAAGTAAAGTAACTAGTAGTGAAGTTACTTTTCAAATGCAGTAACTAGTAAAGTAATCTAGTTACAATTTTCAGAAGTAACTAGTAACTTGTAACTAGTTACTTTTTCTGAGTAACTACCCCAACACTGTCCGTAGCTGGGCTAAAGCTGTAAGTTTTAATTCTGGAAGATATATATCTTTAGAATGAGTTATGGTGCATGTTACTCCTCTCTGAGAAGCAGCAGTATTTGTCTGCAAGCCTCTTTTGAAGCGTTTTAAAGCTCCTGGTGATTCATCGTGTTCGTGCTGCGTGAGTCAAAGCTGCAGAGCCAGCAGAGAGAAACAGCAGAGTGCACCTGCAGGACGCAGAGGTCTGATGATGATGCTTAACTTATGATTCAGATCACTGATACAATGCAATACACACATATATTAGAAAATGTGCCATTAGATTCTAAAAAAGGTTTATTTACTGTTTAACCCGTTTACATTTCTGGTATCGTGTACATTACGTTTTTGCATCTTTTTGTAAGTAAGTAAAAGTGAAATTAGGCCTTAAAATCATATCGCATTAAAATCCTGTGAAGGCAATTACAGCTCATTTAGACTCTTAAACACTGTTTTATTACAACATGACAGGTTATTCTGCTAAGAAGAAGAAGAAGAAGAAGAAGAAGAAGAAGAAGAAGAAGAAGAAGACAGCAGCTAATGGTGTATATGCTTAAGAAATCCATATATTTCTGGTAACTCAGATTACTTTTGAGCGTTACTTCGTCCATCCAGCAGACTGCACTGTAAAAAAAAACATATCTTGGTCACAATTCTTTCAAAGGTTTAGGAGATCGTCATGAAAGAAAAGTAATATTTTTTCTGACAACTTTATACTAAAAAAAAAAAAGGTCAACGAACCGTTAAATTTCTTTAAAAATATAAATATTGGTCTCAATAAGTTGAATATATTATCGTGTGAGCTTCCTTTTCAACTCTGCTACAAGCTAACGAGCTAACTAGTGCTGTGACATCAAAGGGAAATGTCACATGACCACAGAAGATACTTCTACTTGACATGAAATACAAACGGTGTACTTGTACTGCATGCAGGTCGATGCAATCCGACTACATTGAGGCTGAAGGCAGAACCTTTGAGAGCAGATGAAGCCTTTTCACACAGAAGCACATGACTCACGGCCGCGGCGGACCTCCATACTCTGTTGACAGCCGGCGCCCACACAGCCTCGCTCTCACGCACAACACATTCATGTGCAGATGAGGTGAGATGGTGACTAATCCTGCAGCAGCTGAACGCTTGATGAAGATTTATATATATATATATATATATATATATATATATATATATATATTTTTTTCCTCTCTAAGCATTTAATGATAAGCTTACTCAAACTGTTGAAAGCCGGTTCAAAGCAGACGAGATTCCCAGCGTTTCTGCTCCACTGAACGTTTCAGAGGAAAGAATGCACCGAAAAAAGGCCGAGCGAATAAAGTGTTCTCCTCCAGGATCCAGTAGATCATGTGATTTGGACATCATAGCGGTTTCTCTAGTCTCTGATCTCGGATCATGTGACTTTGTAAACAACCAATCAGTGTTAAGACCAACAGGAGGAGAGCTAGTAACGTTAGCAGTACCGCTAATGGAGAACCAACAGGAGGAGAGCTAGTAACGTTAGCAGCACCGCTAAAGAGAACCAACAGGAGGAGAGCTAGTAATGTTAGCAGCACCGCTAACAGAGAACCAACAGGAGGAGAGCTAGTAACGTTAGCAGCACCGCTAACGGAGAACCAACAGGAGAAGAGCTAGTAACGTTAGCAGCACCGCTAACAGAGAACCAACAAGAGGAGCACTAGTAATGTTAGCAGCACCGCTAACAGAGAACCAACAGGAGGAGAGCTAGTAACGTTAGCAGTACCGCTAACGGAGAACCAACAGGAGGAGATCTAGTAACATTAGCAGCACCGCTAACAGAGAACAAACAGGAGGAGAGCTAGTAACGTTAGCAGCACCGCTAACGGAGAACCAACAGGAGGAGAGCTAGTAACGTGTAATCTAGTAAAATGTAGTGTTGGTGATGAACTAGAATGAATCCAGATGTTTTCACATGAATATAAAATAGATATTAGAGATCTAAGCTCATTATTACACTTCATTAACACCAAGAACAACTATAAAAACTATATATTTGATCTACTTATCACTTGAAATGTGTGTTTTTATTGTGTGAACTGTGACTTTTATGACCCGTTGCCCTTCTACCTGCAGAGCAGCAGAAGTTAAACTCCTCCAAAGCTGCGTCTGAAATCCAGCAGGAGGATGAAACCGCCAACACATTGCTCTCTGAAGATGGAGCTTGAGCTCGAACTAAAAGTCGTCCCCCGACTGCTTAAAAACCTCAAATGTGATGAAAATGAGAATCATTCCCAATCGCTGCCCACGCTTCAGCCCTTCAGAGCCTTTTGAGAGTTGTCAGCTCATTTGAGGACAAACTTAAACCTTCAAAAAAGATGAAAGTAAAAACAAATGCTAACAACTCACAGACATCTGAGAAGTAAATGATTATGATTTAGACCCTTTTTCCAGGTCGACATCATCATAAACATGTGCGCACATGTTGGCAACAGAAGCGTCATTGTGAAGACAGAAACTCCACGAAGAAAAGGAAAAGCGCCTCTCGCTGACGGGGGTCGCTCTGCAGAGGGCCGACCAGCTGCTTTTTAATTCACTTAGACTGAATCTAATGGTTAGAACCCTGTGAGAGAGCATTGTGCGTCTGCAGCCGGTTTGAGGAGAAGAGGTCACGTAATTCAATAATCAACGAATCAGCGAAACGACCTTCTTCCGTTTTAACAGATCGACTCATTATCACGAACGTCTCATTGGCGGACGGAAGCCTGGCGGGTCGCAGATCTACCTCACCAACTTCTTCATTTTATCAACTTTATCAATACTTTCACCTCTTCGGCCTCAAAAAAAGTCTTCAAACAACACAAATCAAAAGGTGAAAAAGAAAATCAACATCCGACTGTTTGTTTTTGTCAGACCGACATTGATAAATATTTCATTCATGATTATATAAATGCAGCAAATTTGAGAATCTGAAGGTTTCTGCTGTAAAAAAGTATTCAATCAATTAATCAAAATGGCTACCGCTTAGTTTTCCTGAATGATTTTCGACAAGTAAAAGTCTTGTTTTGAGTATAAAATGAGAGATTCCCTTGAGCTTAAAGTAACGTTCTCTAAATGTTGATTGACTGCTTCCGACACGATTAGTCAATTAATCAATACGTTTCATTTAATGTCAGAATTTGCAGATGAATTTTTCTGACTATTTAAACTCGCGATCAAGAAAAACATGTTGTAGATTAACGGATGAAGAAAATAATAGTTTTTGCACAAAAACAGAGCAACGTGCTGTAAAAAAGGTTCTGCTTGGACTGAACTTTGCAGAATACAGAATACGAATCGATGTTTTTTTGAAAGAATATTTTTGTCTAATTTGACAGCCAGTAGAGACGGGTAGCGAAGGTCAGGGAATCGACCTGAGGATGTACCGGGACGCCCCAACTGACTGTTTAACAAGACAACTCGGGTTCAAAGTTCACCTTATAAAATCATTTGCAACGACAGGAAACATATGAAGAGTTCACGGTCTGAAAGCAATCGTGCCAATTTGAATCCTCGGGTTCGTCATTTTAGCCGTCGCCATCTTGTTTTTTTTGCAACACGAGAGGGACGCGAGAGGGAGGAGCTTAGTACAAACGAATAAGACGTTTTTTTTCCGAGAAAGAATGTTGGAATTCACTTTTATTAACCTAAAACACACAGTGAAAGAGTTAAAGTTTGATAGAAACACGGATGACTTTAACACATGAAGCATAGACTTCTATACAACCAGAGGAGTCTCCCCCTGGTGGTCAGTAGAGAGAATGCAGCTTTAACACATGAAGCATAGACTTCTATACAACCAGAGGAGTCGCCCCCTGGTGGTCAGGAGAGAGAATGCAGCTTTAACACATGAAGCATAGACTTCTATACAACCAGAGGAGTCGCCCCCTGGTGGTCAGGAGAGAGAATGCAGCTTTAACACATGAAGCATAGACTTCTATACAACCAGAGGAGTCGCCCCCTGGTGGTCAGGAGAGAGAATGCAGCTTTAACACATGAAGCATAGACTTGTATACAACCAGAGGAGTCACCCCCTGGTGGCCAGGAGAGAGAATGCAGCTTTAACACATGAAGCATAGACTTCTATACAACCAGAGGAGTCTGGGCACCTTTAATGTCAACAAAGAGTTAAGTTGTTCAACCTGATGTTTTAGCTAAAGAACCAGCTTTTGTTCAATTATCAAAGATCAATATTGTCCAGCGAGCAGCTAAACAATGTGAAAGCAATGCATTTCATGCTGTTTTACATACTGGTCACTGGTCATACTGGTCACTGGTCATACTGGTCACTGGTCACACTGGTCATACTGGTCATACTGGTCACACTGGTCATCCTGGTCTCACTGGTCATACTGGTCACACTGGTCATACTGGTCACTGGTCACACTAGTCATACTGGTTATACTGGTCAGACTGGTCACTGGTCACACTGGTCATACTGGTCATACTGGTCACACTGGTCATACTGGTCATACTGGTCACTGGTCACACTAGTCATACTGGTCATACTGGTCATACTGGACACACTGGTCACACTGGTCACACCACTGGTCACTGGTCAAACTTGTCACACTGGTCACACTGGTCATACTGGTCATACTGGTCACACTGGTCTCACTGGTCATAGTGGTCACTGGTCATACTGGTCACTGGTCACACTGGTCATACTGGTCATACTGGTCACACTGGTCATCCTGGTCTCACTGGTCATACTGGTCACACTGGTCACTGGTCACACTGGTCATACTGGTCACTGGTCACACTAGTCATACTGGTTATACTGGTCAGACTGGTCACTGGTCACACTGGTCATACTGGTCACACTGGTCATACTGGTCATACTGGTCATACTGGTCACTGGTCACACTAGTCATACTGGTCATACTGGTCATACTGGACACACTGGTCACACTGGTCACACCACTGGTCACTGGTCACACTTGTCATACTGGTCACACTGGTCACACTGGTCATACTGGTCATACTGGTCATACTGGTCACACTGGTCTCACTGGTCATACTGGTCACACTGGTGATCCTGGTCACACTGGTCACCCTGGTCATACTGGTCACACTGGTCATCCTGGTCACACTGGTCACCCTGGTCATACTGGTCACACTGGTCACCCTGGTCATACTGGTCACACTGGTCATCCTGGTCACACTGGTCACCCTGGTCATACTGGTCACACTGGTCACTGGTCACACTGGTCATACTGGTCACACTGGTCACTGGTCACACTGGTCACACTGGTCACTGGTCACACTGGTCATACTGGTCACACTGGTCAAAGACCTCAAACTTACATATAGTTATGTTACATCTGAAGAAACAATTTTTTTCATGTAAAAAATATAAATATACAAACAATATATAAATATTAAAATATATGAATGTATAAAGATACACAAATATATACATATTAAAATGCATAAATAGAAATATTAAAATGTATAAATAGAAATATAAAAAAGTTAAATATATTAATATAGAAATAATAGAAATATACAAAAAATATAAACATATTTAAATGTATAAATAGAAACATACAAAACATATATACACATTAAAATGTATAAATAGAAATATACAAAACATATATACACATTAAAATGTATAAATAGGAATAAACAAAATATGAAAATATATAAATGTATAAAAATAAATATAAAAAATAATATAATATATATATATAAATATATATATATATATATATATATATATATATATATATATATATATATATATATATATATATATATATATATATATTTGTGTATGCTAAAATGGACACCAAACTTAGGGTCCAGTGTATTTTTTTATGTACAACCTTGTGACACTTTAACACCTGAAACATAGAATACCACAAGTAAAATCTCTTCCATCCACATTAACATTGTTCCCATTTATTGTTTTATTTATTGTATATTAATGATCATGAATTGTTTATTTATTTTACTGCTTTCTGGTCCCGTTTAAGTGGCAGTTTAAATACAGTCACACAGATGATAGTTAGTTATTGAAGTGTTTTTTACGGATGAAGCTGCAGAGCAAACCTCGGACATCAGTCACGTGACTCACCTGTGCACGAGCTGCTTCCTCCTGAGCGTCTCTGCGCGGGAAAACACAAGAAGCAGACTTCCTCCTGATGAACCAATTAATCGATCACACTCTTGAACTCGGCACGTGAACCTTCCGGCGGGCTGAGCGGACTCGATGTGAGCTGCTGTGACGTCACGGTCCCATTTAAACCACCGTCAAGCCGGACCGTGAACTACGCACTGGCTTCCGGCGGAGAATTCAGAATAAAACTACTTCCGGAACAAGTCACATTGAAATCTGTGATTTTTCCTGCTGCTCACGTTGTTTACTGAAGTAAAAGTATGAAAGTACTCTATTACAAACTACTGCATTAGAAGTACTAAAGTAAAACACCCGTTCAGAGGGTAATATTATGACATACATCCGATGATTATTACTGATGCTTTTAAACACCAGCAGCGCTTTGAAGTATATCAGTGGAGGCAGAGCACTTTTTAACTGTTTTATATAATGTTGAGTCATTAGATTTATTTTACAAACACATCATACGTTTCGTTTGTGAAATCTCTAAAGTAACTAAAGATGTCAGAAAAAAGAACAATATTTCCCTCTTGTGGTGTAAAAAGTAGAAATATTAACTAGTGAACAGTTGAAAGTATCTCATGTATAGTACTGTAGCGCTATGCTAATAGGTAGCCGCTAAATGTGAGAAGCATCACTCACGAAAACAGCTGAGGAATATTAAACCAGTCCAGAGATGGAAACAGAAAAGCCAAGGTGACCTCTGTGTGGTGCTTTCTATGAAGTGTGTGTTTAACCCTTTTAACACACAGACACACAAGCAGGCTGTGAGGCAGACACACACAAACATCCTTCAATCACACAGAGACACAAACAGAGAAGACAACACGTGACACATGAAGCTTACACTTCTATACAAACAGAGCTGCTCATTTTTGTATTAACTTTCTAATAAATAGGTTCTGTTTGTGGTTTCTATCTGTGGAAAGTCTTCTTCTTCTTCTTCTTCTTTTTCTTCTTCTTCTTTTTCTTTTTCTTTTTCTTTTTCTTTTTCTTTTTCTTCTTCTTCTTCTTCTTCTTCTCCTTCTTCTTCTTCTTCTTCTTCTTCTCATCACAAAATTAGTTTATTGCAACTCGTTTTACTCGTATAAGAAAGATGTTTTCGGCAAAATACAGAAACCCAAACCATCACTGTTCATGCAGAGTGAATCATTCTGTTGTGATGTTGCATGAGAAGGAGGAGGAAGAAGAGGAAGAGGAGGAGGAAGAGGAGGAGGAGGAGGAGGAACCAGGAGCAGCGGCGTGTCGAGCTTGAAGCCCAAAGGACTCAGAGGACTCTGCAGCATCTCAAGCTCCACTAAAACACAACAGTGATCTCACTGGTCTGGACTGTGTGTGTGTGTGTGTGTGTGTGTGTGTGTGTGTGTGTGTGTGTGTGTGTGTGTGTGTGTGTGTGTGTGTGTATGTGTGTGTATGTGTGTGTGTATGTGTGCGCAAACTAAGATGTTCACTGAGAATAAAGCTTCATTTATTAGCAACATGCTTGTTTATTAGATAATTAATAATCTAGTAAATATGATGATTGGTGGTTTTCTTCTTGTGATCGAGTTCATTGATCACGTCGTTCCCGTAGAGATTGAGAAATTTATTGCCATTAAAATGTTAATGGTCCTAATGTGTTTGTTCTTGGCGTCTAAAGTGTGAAGAATAATATTTAATGCCGCTTCGATTCTGCATGTTTGGTGAGAAGAACGTCCACTTGTTGAGGAATTATGATCAATTCTACCGTATTGAAAGAGGACGAGTTTGTAAAGTTATGAATTACCAACAATAACCGGTTTTGGAGTCAACTGTGTTGTAATTGTACATTCGTCCCCATGTGTTTATTTATTTATTGTATGTTATTTTAAATTTATTTTACTATAATTTAATTTGAATTGTATAGCATTTTATTGTATTAATAATATTTTACAATTGATTTTAAATACATTTTTTAATTGATTTTCTTAAATTTTTATTTATTTTCTTCAATTCTTATTATATATATTTTATTATAATTTAAATTATATTTTATTATATTGTATTTCATTTTGATACATATTCTTCTATTTTTATTATATTTATAATATCTTTCTAATTTTATTTAATTTTAAAATTGAATTAATTCTGATTTATTTTCTTCTCATTTATTTTAATTGAATTAATAAATCTTTTGAATTGATCTAATTGTATATTATATTGTATTTCATTTGTATTTATGCTATTCTGGTCGAGGATGTACGTGTTTATGCTGAGATAATACACAAAAACAATCTTTGTTGTTTAATTTCACTATTTGTTTAGTTTTGCTGTTTGAGAATAAGAAATAAAGAAATAAAGCTGAGTGCGCCCTCTGGTGGAGGGATGGAGCTTTCACAGAACAGCTGCTATGTATTGTATTGTATTGCTATGTATTGCAGCAGAATCGGCATGGCAACGTTAGAATGTTAATAAAGTTCAGTGGACGATATCTTAAACGTTTGTTTACGAAATATTATATATATCATAATATCAAATTATATTTATTATAATGTTGTTTTACATTGTTTGTGTTGCACTCAAAATATATATCTATGATTATTATTTATTATATATAAATATATATAGATATATATATAGATATAAATAATAATCGTATGTGAGTGTGTGTCTGTGTATGTGAGTGTGTGTCTGTGTGTGTGTGTGTGTGTGTGTGTGTGTGTGTGTGTGTGTGTGTGTGTGTGTGTGTGTGTGTGTGAAGGACACACTTTGCTCCACAGGAACGTTTCAGAGAACTGAGGACGATAAATATTAAGTTCCATCTCCAGGCCCCCGTTCCTCGTAGCTGGTTTACTGAGTTAGCCGGATAACTTTCAGGATAAGATGACGCAGGTCAGGCTTTTCGGTTCCATGAAGCAAGTTTGGAAAAATCACCATAGCAACACATCCAAATCCCTTAACCTGCTCCAGCGCAGGTTTACTGACATTCACTGGATAAGATGGCCACTCCCACCGGACAAAACAGGCAGCTCCCTTCCTCATTGATGAAGGAGCGATATTAGTTACATTAGTTTTGTAGGGAGAGAGTTCTTTCAGATCGCCAGGATCCGTTCTCACTTCATCATGACTTCCTGTACGAGCGCTATCCATTCTGCCGACAAGGAATCATTTATTTACGAGAGCTTCTCGAGTCCTACATTGAACAGCACACGGCGCAGCCGAGCATCGACTGTCTCACAGACTGTCTCACAGACTGTCTCACAGACTGGATCCGCCCATACACACATCCAAACTCCTAGTTATATGGTAATCTACACATACATGTATATACACATATATTGTACATGATACATAGTACACATATATCCTTATAAGTATATATTAATTTGTATACTACTGTTCAAATTAACAAGACTGTTTGAGGGCGGATCAGCCTTTGAGGAACCGACATAGCCTGACGTCAATCATCTCGGTAATTTAAGATGGATAATAGGACATTTGATCGACTTTGCTGAACCACGTATGAGGAATAGGGCCCATAACTCTTTTTTACAGACAAGAAAACAACAACAACAAAAACAACAACAACGACGAGTTGAAGTGATTTTATTGTATTTACAGACCGGCTCTGGACAGAACCGCCTCCACGTCTAAAAAGGACCGTCAGCACATCCGTTACAAAATGTGATTTCTACAACTGTACAGGAAGTCTTGAACAACCGGCTGAGCTTCATGAGACCCTCAGGGGCCCAGAGGGTCCTCCTTCAGCCGCTAGGCTCCATGAGACCCTCAGGGGCCCAGAGGGTCCTCCTTCAGCCGCTAGGCTCCTGAAGCCGTGAACACGACGACAGACAAACTTCTTCTCCAGTTTAATCCAGAAAACTTTCATCTTTACCTGCGAGAAACTTTTAAGTTTCACAGGAAATAAAATCAAAACTTTTTTATTTATGTGCAGATGAGATGTTTGTTTGTGTATCGAGCAGAAAAGAAAAAAAACACAAACATGAAGTTACACGTTTACAGACGTTACATTTTCAATATTAAAGTCCTGATTTACTTTCCGTACTGTTTTCTGAACACACATTTTAACACAGAGTGTGAACTCTGAAGGTTTCAGTGTTTAAAGTTTGAGAGCTTCTTCTCCTGAAGCGCTACCAGCTGGCCATGTGTTCGCGTCCCTTCTGCACG
>NC_136603.1:2601181-2603681 GCF_910589615.1 Taurulus bubalis | reverse complement strand
AAGAGACAAATATTCATAAAGTGTGAATATTCAGAAGCATCAAATTAAAAAAAGAACATTTAACTGTTTGTTTATTCTGCCCCCTTGTGGACAAAAATAATAAATACAACTTTTTAAAAACTTGATAAATTATATTTTTCTGACCCGGGAAAATAAACAGTATGAACAACAAAAGTAACCGCCGACACTGATGATGATGAAAACATAAAACGATGACTCACCAATGTCAATGTTGTCTTTCCCCAGAGCCACCAGAGAGAGGAAGAGGATGTCCCGGTACAGACTCCTGAGGAGAGAGAGAGGGGAAGTCTGCTTAAGAAAAAATCTTCATCGTCAAGAAAAGATGTTTGTAAAGTACGCGTTAGATCCCACGAGGAAGATCCTCTACGTTGTGTTTTGAAGTGGCATCACTGAATACCTTCGCCTCTTGACCCCGAGCGTCTGCCCCAGCAGCGTCAGCAGCTGAGCCATGGGCCGGCTGAGGTCGTTCCTCTGGATGCTCCTCACGACGCCCTGCAGCAGCTCCTCGCTCAGCGGCTTCTCCTCCTCCGGGACCGGCCGGGACAGAGGGTAACCCACATCTACACACACACACACACACACACACACACACACACACACACACGGTTCAGTGTTAGATTAAATTCAGATAAATTGTCCTCAACATGTAACTGGATGTCAGCGCGTGGAGAAACACATTCACCAGAGATGCAAAGCGACATCCACATACAGAGCACTGGGCTGGATTTGAGGCGAACCATAACAATAACACAACAATAATAATCATGGAGAACACTGAGGCCAGGAAGCGGCTGACGTTCCACAGACGACACTGCGATGCATCGAAGAGCAACACAACAGACACACAAAGACAAGACTCGTCTGAGGAGAACACTCACTCTCTAACAACAGAGTGCAGTTAAGGCCTGCAAGACAGAGAGCACACCGTTAGCACACCAGGTAGCCGCAGGAGGAGCTAGCTGACGACTACCAGGAGGAGGAGCTAGATGACGACAACCAGGAGGAGGAGCTAGATGACGACTACCAGGAGGAGCTAGACGTTGCCGACTACCAGGAGGAGCTAGCTGACGACTACCAGGAGGAGGAGCTAGCTGACGACTACCAGGAGGAGGAGCTAGATGACGACTGCCAGGAGGAGGAGCTAGCTGACGACTACCAGGAGGAGGAGCTAGCTGACGACTACCAGGAGGAGGAGCTAGCTGACGACTACCAGGAGGAGCTAGACGCCGCCGACTACCAGGAGGAGCTAGCTAACGACTACCAGGAGGAGGAGCTAGCTGACGACTACCAGGAGGAGGAGCTAGCTGACGACTCCCAGGAGGAGGAGCTAGCTGACGACTACCAGGAGGAGGAGCTAGCTGACGACTACCAGGAGGAGGAGCTAGCTGACGACTACCAGGAGGAGGAGCTAGCTGCCAAATACCAGAAGGAGGAGCTAGATGACGACTGCCAGGAGGAGGAGCTAGCTGACGACTCCCAGGAGGAGGAGCTAGCTGACGACTACCAGGAGGAGGAGCTAGCTGCCAAATACCAGAAGGAGGAGCTAGATGACGACTGCCAGGAGGAGGAGCTAGCTGACGACTACCAGGAGGAGGAGCTAGATGACGACTACCAGGAGGAGGAGCTAGCTGACGACTACCAGGAGGAGGAGCTAGCTTCTCTAGACTCTAGATTCTCTAAATTTGTTTTTCTTTTGCGGCGTTGAGGAGAATGGAAGAGGAACTGGGGTAAATGACTCACTGAAGGTGTTCCAGAGGATGTAGAGCGGCTGGACCGAGTCCTGGTGCAGCTTCAGGTTGTCCCACAGGATCTGGATCAACACGTGTTTACTGTCCTCTGACATCCAGGGACGAGGGACCTGAGAGACAGACAGGGAGAGAGAGAGACAGGGAGAGAGAGAGAGAGAGAGACAGACAGGGAGAGAGAGAGAGAGAGAGACAGGGAGGGAGAGAGAGAGAGAGAGACAGGGAGGGAGAGAGAGAGAGAGAGAGAGAGAGAGAGGGAGGGAGAGAGAGAGGGAGAGAGAGGGAGGGAGAGAGAGAGGGAGAGAGAGGGAGGGGAGGAGAGAGACAGACAGGAAGAGAGAGAGACAGGGAGGGAGAGAGAGAGAGGGAGGGAAACAGGGAGGGAGAGAGAGAGAGAGAGAGAGAGAGGGAGAGAGAGGAAACACAGTCAGTCTGACATTGGTTGTTTTCAGACTAATTAATTATTATTATATATATATTATATTATTATATATATAATAATAATATATAATAATATATATATTATTATTGTATGCATTGTGTATGTATTGTATGCATTGTGTATATATTGTATGCATTGTGTATATATTGTATGCATTGTGTATGTATTGTATGCATTGTGTATGTATTGTATGCATTGTGTATATATTGTATGCATTGTGTATGTATTGTATGCATTGTGTATATATTGTATGCATTGTGTATGTATTGTATGCATTGTGTATATATTGTAT